>NC_142025.1:65275008-65533748 GCF_049901735.1 Notechis scutatus
TTAGAATTGTTTGTTACTTTTTACCTTCTTTTCTACTCCTCTAGTTGGGTATTTTTTATTTGATTTCAAACCTCTTCAACCCAGGAACTAGAATGTAATTTTTTTTTATTTTTGCTCTCTCTTTTTTTCTTTTATTAAGATAAATACATAGACTATTATTTTTTTATTTTTCCTTTCCCCTCTTTTTCCAAAAGAAAACTTTTTATCTCTTTCCATATCTTCTCTTGTTTTTCCCTCGACACTATTGTAACTAATTGATTAAGGCATACAGTGTTTGAAGATCCCCCCCTTTTGGGGCACCGTCTGCCTCACTTTTTTTCTTTTTTTTTTTCTCTCTCTTTAAGGATAAGTTCATAAGATGAGCAGAAAGACAACAGCCCTTAGTCCTTCCCTCAATACCAACCTCTCTCACCTTTATCTGGAAGATAACATAATCTATACAGACAATGTTACTACAACAGGAGAAAGAGATAAAGTGACATTGCAGATGATTACGCAAGGAATTCATAAGATTGAAAAGAGAATAGAGAATATTGGAGCAAAGAACTGAAAAGACAGATGAGAAAGTAGAAAATATTCAACATATAATGATGAAATATGAAGACAGATTTCAAAAAAAATTGAAGAAGATATACAAAGAGATAAGAAAAATTGAGATATTGATACCGATTTAATATAATGTCGGAAGGCAGTGAGTAAATCATTAGGGATGGGAAATTGATAGATCAGAATTCACCTGAGATTTCAAAACATGGAAGAAGGAAAAGTGCAAAACCTCGCTGAAATAATGACAGAAATACTGACAGAAGTAAGTTATAACCGAAAGAAGATGATGGATGGGATGGATGAAGTAAGTTCCATCTACAAGATATAATGAGAAACAGTTGACCAAGAGAAGTCCACACCAGATTTACCAAGAAGATTATCAACACAGATACTGCAGGTGGCAAGAGAGGAAAAAACATTAAAGTATAAAGACAAAGAAAATTGTGGTGTTGAAACAGATACCAAGAAGATATTTTATGAGAAGAGAATATCTATTTTTGACTCAAGTAGTATATTTAAAAGAGGAATAAACTACAGATGGTTGATGTCAGGAAGGCCTCTGTTCACTGGCAGGAACAAAGACACAGAATGGACACAGTTTCCAAAAGTTGAGCTATTCTACTTAGATGTTAGGAGGAAAGGGAGGAAGAAGCAAGAAAAGAAGAGTCATCTAATTGAATTTCAAGAGTGTATAGCAGTAATTTTTGAAAAAGAAGAAGGTGCACTAGGTGGGTACCCAGAGAGCAATAGAATTTAATATCTATTAGAGTCAATAATTTCTTATCAAAGCTTACCATGATTTACAATAAACATCAATGGATTTAATTCGCTACTAAAAGAATAGAAAGTATTTCATAAATTAGGAAATTAAAATTTGATATAATTTGTTTTACAAGAAGTACATATTATAAAAAACAACATGAATATATTTTGGAAACAAAAAACTAGAGAAATTATCTCATGTTGTTGGACACAATAAAAAGAGGTATGGTCTTTATATATTAGAGATACAATTTTGGCAGAACTCACTTATACAGATGACGATGGAAGATTTGATGGTGGAAATAATGGACAATAATGTTAAAACACTTTTAATTGCAATTCACGCCCAAATGATAACCAAGAAGAATTCTACAGGAAATTATATAGGAAAGTAATTGAATTGACCATGTTAATATTTGTATGATGTGGAGACCCTTAAATGAATAATTAATGATTGCTGATCATAAAACGCAGAAATCAACAAAGAAAGCTAGAAAGATATTGCCACTAAATGTTTTTTTCTTTAACGATAGAAGAAGCAAATTTAAAAGATGCATGGAGAGAGAGAAAATGTGGAAAGTAAGCAACATACTTTTAATTAAACAGACATGCATCATGGTTCAGAATAGACATGACATGGATGTCAGCAGAATTACTTACCAAACATACAAAAAATTGAAATAGAACAAGTACTGGGGCAGAAGATCACAATCCAATGACACACTGGAAAGGACATAAGAGGAAATCTAGATGGACTTTAAAATAATATGATAAAGTGAAGACTTTAAACAGAAATAGAGAAAGAACTAGTTTTTTAAAAAGAAAATAGAAAAGAGGATACATCTACAGAATCTCTGGGACACGATGAAGGCTTCAAGAGGCTTGATAATAATGTACAAGGAAAAGAAATATAAAGCAGTAGAAGACTTTCAAAGATTCCACGGATATTGTCTATAAAAGACTTGAAAAGAATTACTAGAAGCCACCCACAAAAGTACATTAAAAATAAATGATATAATTAACACACATGGACTTGTACGCTAAAGGAACTAGCATGTGTAAAATATTTAAAATGCTAACGAATTGTTTTTAAAGATGCAAACAACCAGGGAAGTGGTTAAACTGGCAAAACCGAGAAAGGAAACGAACGGGATAGGATTAGCCCATTATTAAATGAAGAAGGACATGTTTTGCCATGAAAAATGAGAGAAGAAAAATGATAGCAAGTTTATTATGAAAACTGTATTTTCAAGAGAAGAGTTCAAGAAGAAAAGTTACAATACTCACAGAAACAACACTTACCTCAGATATCCAAAGAGCATCGTAAATGCTAGAAGGAAATATAAAACAACGATTAGAACTATCAGAAGTTTTGAAAAAAGAGAATGTTGGAAAGCACCCAGGTCCAGATGGATTGTCAGGAGAATTTTACAAGACCTTTCAGGAAATATTGAATCTTCCACCTAATAGAAGTTATGAATGAAGTTATAAGTTAAAGAAAAGAATACCCAAATGTGGTCAGAAGTATAGTATTACACTTATACCAAGGAGGATACAGGACCTGAGCAAGTTAAAATTATAGACTCTACATCCTGATGAACTTGAGATTAAGGTAATCTTTAAGTTTGAATTTTGGCAGAAAGAATTGAAAGATACTTAAAAATATGAGGAGGATTTGCTTTGCCCAATTGGGAGTTATATTACCAGCCAACAAATTTGATGTGGGTAAAGGAATGGATAATGTTAAGGAAACAGTAAATTATTGACTTTAGAAGGACATGACTTGCTGTTGGGATGGCACGCCTTCCTCTGGAAAAGGGAACTAAAACACAGGGGTATTTTAGAAGACATTACATTCAAGAGGCATTGTTACTAAACTGGGAAAAGTATAAAAAGCAATATTATTTAAAAATTCCACTTTATCTACTATTGAAGTTTTTTCTTATCCAATAACATATAGAAAGGAATGAACAGTTTGATATGGAGAGATATTAAATGAAAAGGGTGAACTTAAATCTATGCAATTATTGGAAGAACAAGGTATAAGGATGAATTGGTTCTCATACGTACAAATACAATCTAGATTTGATAAAGATCTTAAAACAGAAGGTTTTTATGATAAATTGACTGATTTAGATAAAATTTGAACGGGTACTGATGACAAGGTAATTAAAAAACTTTATGGACATTTACTAGAGTTTAAATTAGAGGAAGAGCAAGTTAAAGAAATGATAATTGTTTGGGGGAAAATTTTGGATATGGGATTGATTTAGAGAAATGGCAAAAATTGTGGTCTCAAAATGATAAAATGACAATGTCAACTGCTTATAAAGAAAATTTGTATAAGATGTTTTACAGGTGACATTTACCCCCTGACGAGAATTGCGAGAATGTTTAAGAACAAATCGGATAAATGTTGGAAATGTCATCAGATACCTGGTTCATACTACCATATGTGGTGGATATGCACGGATGCAAAAAGATACTTGACTAAAATCCACACATGGTTGGAAAAAATGATAAAACAGCATATAGACTTTAACCCAGAGATATTTTTATTGGGAATCATACCAGAAATATACAATAAAAAATTGAAGTACTTGATTGTAAATGTTTTCACAGCAGCTAGAATTGTATTTGCTAAGAATTGGAAAAGTGAAAAAATACCTACTCAGGAGGAAGTTATTAAGAAAATTATGGATTGTGCTGAAATGAATAAATTGACATTTGAAATTAGAGAACAAGAAGATAGTCAATTTTATAAGATATGGGATTTATTTTATCAATGGTTAGACAAAAAGATGTAGTAATTGAAATATGTTAAGAAATTTTACAATATAAGATTAATAGAATGATACAGAATATAATAATAAAAATATATAACCATTGGTTGAATGTATAATGTAATACTCATATAAAATTTAGAATCTCATATAAAACGATGGAATAATAGTTTAGTCAAAAGAACGATTAATGACTGATAATGTAGGAATATATGTTAGATTGATAATGAGTGAATTTGTATAAACTGTAAGTGAAGACTATGAAAGGATAGCACAAAAAATTTATAACCAGCTGACACACTGTATGTATATATAACTTGAAGACGGTTTTATGTTTTTGTGTTTTGTTTGTGTATGTCTGTTTAAAAATAAAAAAAAATTATTACAAAAAACAATAAAAATGCCTTTACCTTCTGCAAAGAACGTTTGTTTCACAACTGGCTTTTATCCTCTGGAGGGAGGGGGCATTACCTTGCAGCCTTACTCCCGAGTTGCCCGTGCTGTTGTAAATGCTCTTTCCTATGAGCAATCCTGCACGCACTTGGCACAGGCTCCTTGGGAACCTCCTCTTCACTGCTGCCAGCCCCCACAATCTCTGAAAGCAGCAGTCCACCCCGTAATGGTCCTGGCCCCTTGTTAGGAATGTAAGTTAACTAACAGCTATTTGGGATGGAAATATATAAACCAGGATAGACATTTTAATGCTGTCTCTTTAAGAGCATGCTAAAAACTGCAATTGGGTGTGGTTACTCAAACGGCCATAAGATGGAGCCAGAAACCTGGGTTGTTTAGTCTTAATCTCAGAAGAGAGTGTGTCTCAGTCTCTGTTTCCTTCTGTTGGAAAGTATTGCCGTTCCTCCATTGTTCCTAATTGACTGATATTTCTGGATTTAATGTAAGTCTGATACTGAACTGTTTTTGACACTGGAATTTATTATTGGATTATCCCTGGACTAAAAACTGACTGATCTTACCTGTGAATGACCTGTGTATTTTGAACTTTGCTTAAACTTTCTGGAAGTAAAAACCTACATTTACTGTACAGTGTAACTGTGTACTGTGTGTGTATTATTCAAACACTACTCTCAAATACGTCTCCCTGTATGCGCTCATTCTCCTAATGGGGAATTACCTCAACACTGGTTATGGGCCCAGGCCATACCAGGCTCAGATAACTGAGAGTTAGTGTGAATGCACAGTACTGTATACAGACAGCTGTTTACTGTTTAATTGTGGTTTACTATCCTGATAAAAATGGCACAAATCACTTCAACAAGTCTATCACTGATAACCCAGTTGGATGGAACAAACTATATTTCCTGGTCTATGAAGTGCAGTCTACTTCTGCGTAGAGAAGGTTTATGGACTGTAGTTCAAGACCCACCAGTTGTAAATGTTTGGGATCCAGCTATTGAGGATGATGCCAAGAAGCTTGCTGACTTTAAACAGAACAACGAACGAGCTCTTTGTATAATTGGACTAACACTGAGTGACCAGCAGCTAGTCCATATTCATGGAGAAGAATCTGCTGCTAGGTGTTGGGAGAATTTGAAGAGGATTTATGTTCCTGACAGTGTAGGTGCACACATACAACTTACACGTAAACTGTTTAGAGTATGTCTTCTGAAAGGTGGAGATATGTTAGCTCATTTAAACTTCATGAAAAGAACTTTTCAAGAGCTACATGAAAAGGAACTGATATTTTCAGAGCTGCATCAAGTTTACACCATTTTTTCCTCATTGGATGAAAGTTATGATGACTATGTATCTTCACTGGAAGTCCTGCCCAGAGATAAACTGACATTGACTGACATTACTGGAAGATTGTTAGAAGAAGCAAGAAGACAGCTGGATAGAGACCAATTGAGGAAGGAACAACCACAAGAAGAGGATTTGTCTTCAACTGCCTATACTGTTAGGAAATGTTTTTCTTGTGGGGCTAGAGGACATATAGCTAGATTCTGTAAGAAAGGAAAAAGACAGAATACTGGTAATCACCAGAAGGCTAAGAAGAATGTTAGTTTAGCTATGTCTAGCAATTCAACTGTAAACCATGATTTGTGGGTTGTTGATACTGGAGCATCGCAGTGCATTATTAAAGATAGAAAAAGGTTTGTAAAGATGTCCACAAATAAACAACATGTATCATTGGCAAATGGATGGAAGATGAACACATCAGGTGAAGGTACTGCATATTGTTCTTGTATAAATGAACATTTAACTATGTTATATGTTCCTAAACTGAAATTTAATTTGCTATCAGTTAGGGCTTTAGTTAATCTTGGTTATGTAGTAACCTTTAGGGCAGATAACTGTATAATAGAGAAAGAGGGTAAAAGTGTTACTGCTAAATTAGAGAATGATTTATATGTGATACATGATGATCAGTTGAAGATGGCTAACTCAGTTTATAACAATGTTAAGCCACATGATGAATGTATACATTTATTACATAGACGTCTAGGGCACATTACTTTCAAAATGCTCAAACAAATTGTTGAATTGTCAGAGGGAGTAAAATTGAAACCCTGTAGCAAGTATTTAAACTGTAATGCCTGTAGCCAAGATAAAAGTAAGGTTACTCCAGCAAACAGACTTAATGGGTTTAAGACCAAAGAACCTCTACAGGTTGTGTTTGCTAACATAATTGGTCCTAAGAAACCAAGTTTAGGGTGCCTGTTATATTTTGAGTATTATGGACCATTACTCACGGTACAGTTTCTGCTATCTTGTGAAAAACAAAACAGAAACATTCCAACATTTCTTTAACTGGCTAAGGTTTGCTCAGAGAAAAATGAAAAGTAAAGTAATTACTTTACTTACTGATAATGGGACCGAGTTTGTTTACAAATGATTCCAAACTATGTTGAAATTGGCTGGTGTTGAGCATAAACATTCTGCACATTACAGACCACAACATAACTCATTTGTAGAACAAAGAGGGCAAACATTACAAGCCATGGCTCGTACTATGTTACCTGATTCAGGTTTACCTGAAACACTGTGGGGTGAGGCCATAATGTATAGCAATCATGTTTTAAACAATGTCATTAACACAACAACTGGAGAATTGCCATTCACTCATTGGTATGGCAGAAAACCAAATTTAAGTTACCTACACGCATTTGGAGCTCCAGCATGGGTGCATATTCCCTCACAAGTAAGACCGAAAGGGCAACATAGAGCTAAGAAATTATTTTTTGTGGGTTATGAGGCCAACCATAGATCGTTTAGATTTTGGGATCAAGGCACAGCTCATGTTTATTGTAGTGCTAATGCAAAATTTCTTGAGCATGTTGGGTGGGATAAACTGGAACAGGAATCCAGCAATGATATTATTATTGACACCCAAATAGTCCCTAAAGATAAAATCAGTAAACCACAAATAGTCATTAAAGAGGAAAAACAGGAGGAAGTAGGAGAACAGGCACAGGAAGAGGAAGAAGAACAGGAGCAGGTGGCACAGGTGAGTCCACCAGTAAGCCCTGTATTACCAAGACGTTCAACCCGAGTAACATGACCACCTGATCGATATCAGGCTTGTGTTGTATACCAAGTGAATACAGCTCCAAGTAATTATAGTGAACTGAAACTTTATCCTGCTAAGGATCAGGCGGCTTGGCAGAAAGCAATGGATAAGGAACTGGAATCATTAAAAAAACTGGAGGTATATGAAAATGTTAAGTTACCACCAGGTAAACGTGCCATAGGATGTAAATGGATTTATAAACTAAAGACAGGTGTAGATGGGACTGTTACCCATAAAGCCAGGTTAGTAGCACAAGGGTTCAATCAGACAGCAAATGACTACGATGAGGTGTTTGCTCCTAGTCTGAAAGCTACTACATTAAGGGCGGCATTAGTTTGGGCAGCTAAGGAGAAATACATTATAAATCATTTGGATGTAGAGACAGCATATCTGCATGCACCGTTGCAACACACTATATATTTAAAGAAACCTTTGGGTATCAAAACTGATAATACAACTGATTGCTGGAGATTGAAAAAGAGTCTTTATGGTTTGAAGCAATCAGGATATGAATGGAACCAATGTATAGTTAAAGAATTAATGAAGATAGGTTTTGTAGCTGGCATGGCTGATCCATGTTTGTTTAAAAGGGAAAGTGATGGTATAATTTTATTGTTGCTATTATTTACTGATGACATAGCATTAATCAGCAAAATTGAACAAGAAGCTACTAAAATAATCTCACCGTTAGAACAGAAATTTAAGATAAAACAGTTAGGAGAAATCAAACATTATCTTTGGTTTAAAGATAGATAGAACATACAAAACCAATTCAATATTAATGTTCACTGAAAAAGAATACACAAACAAGAGAGAGCTGGAGGTAAAAGGTTGGGTGGGAATGAAAAAGGAAAAAGTACTAGGGTATCAAGGCAAGATGAGAAGCAGTGATATGTGATTTCTTTAAGATTCTACCAGGTACATAGATAGTATGGTAGTATTTATTGAAATAGAAAAATTGATATTATAATTAATAAAGACTAAATATTCTGAATGTTTAAGTGTAAATAAATTTTAAAATTTAATAAAGATTGAAGGAATATTTGAAATATTAAGGTTAATTAAAATTTCAAAATTTACTATTTGTTTGATCTTATTATAAACTCATTATTGCCCTTGTTTCTTCCCAGTGAACAATTCAAATATATAGTTTATTTAATTTATTATTTAATTATGTAGTATTATGGACTTGTTATTTTCTCTCTTCAGAGGTGATAGGTTGGAATATATAAACAAGAATCAGAATTCGGGGTATGGGGGTTGTGTACAATGTGGGTTGGGGAAGAGGATGGAAAAAACTATTACCTTGATCAATGACTTCAAGGAAGATACCTTTTTACTATATGGGGGAGAATAAGATAAATGAATAATTTAGAAAAAGAAGACAGGGGACAAAATATAAAATACACAATGATTTTAAATTAAAAATGAATTAGAATAAAATAGAAATAAAAGAAATTAGAAAAGGCCGGGAGAGATTATGCATGGAGGAGGATGTCGGAATGAGAAAATGGACGGAAGGCAATGGTATATGGTGGTATGGTTTTACTAATTGTAAGTCGCTAAGAGAGTAGTCTAGAAGACTATTCTTTTTTTCTTAAAAAGTTTTGTGTTTTGTGTTTTGACATGTCTATATTTTCTTTGAGGGTGGTAAAACCTCGAGATGTTGGATGAGAATAGTATTAACAAGACAGAAGGTGAATGATTATAAACCTAGATAATATAGAAATGTAAAATTATTAAATTGGTCACGAAAGAGAGAGAAATAAATGAGAAGATTTGTTGGGGAATGTCTGCTGGTTTATGTTGAGTGGTGAAGAAACGAATATATTATGAAATAATGTTTTATCGACTGCATAAAGATGTAATGGGGTTTTAATGATATTTTGTGGTTACTGATGGTTGCATTTGCTCTTTAATCAACATAAATTCTGTTTGAAGAGATCTTGGTTTGAATTGGGTGACTCGATTCTGTGAAATTCTGAGGCGGGACATGAACAGGAGCTGAGCACCTGTCAGGCGGGTTGCAGCTATGGTGATGTCTCAGACTCACTGTTGCTGACCAGGACATTTGACAGTCAGGCGGGTTTGGTGGTTAATCTTTGGCATGTAATTAATTAAGGCCAGATATTGCATACTTGGCTAATCAATTACTTGAATTGCTTTTAGGCCAACAAAAGGAAGCACTGCTTGAGCTACCCTAACATGTATTCAAGAATATCTGAAGCAAATACGTATACATTGTGTTGGGCGCCCTGAGCTGAATTGAGTTGACCTGCATATGCTGATGCCAAGTTGCCTTTCCTGGTTCTCCATCCCACAAAAATCTCCCTCAGGTATTTTCTTTGCTTGACCCAATGGGAAAAAACATTGATTGGATGGAGATCTGACTAAACAGAAGCTTTATCTAAGTTTTTCAACAACCAGGCTAGACCCCTCATATTTGTCTTTTCACTTCATGGGCTGGTTTGGTTTTGGCCTCAAAATTGTTGATGTAGATTCAGTGTGAGATCTGTTGTTTGTTCTGAATATAACCGATCGCTGTGTGGTGCAAAAGCTTCAAAATGTACTATTATTAAAACAAGCGAAAACACACCAATTTAAAAGATAACTAAATGTGAGAATAGTAGTGTGCACCAAAGTGAATTGAGTTGTCGGGAATGCTGCCTGTCAGAGGCATAGCCTGAATCAGTACCTGAAAGCCCAAGGCCTCTCATAAGGGCATGAATACAACCTAAGCAGGTTATGGACTTGAGATGTGCTTGAGGGTTGTATCTTGCAAGGAAGAGATATTGGAATATAAGGTCACTAACTTTGGCTATTTCGGTTAAAATATAATAAACCAGGATATTATTTAAACTATGAGCTTTAAGAAAAATAAAAACTTTGTGGTTGTGGTTTCCTCCAGGCCAAAGATTGGGGCCAGAAACCTGGTTGGTGCTAGTCTGTGAGCTCTCAGAAATTCAGATTGTCAGTTTCAGCTTCCTATGACAGAAAATATTGTGGGTGCTCCAGCCTATAGTGGCCCCAATGTGGATTTTAATGTCAAGTCTAGTGCTTGAACAGACCTTTGACACTGGAATTTGCAGTATTTGGATTGTGCCTGGATTGAGCTGGCGGTTTGAGCGAGATGACTTTGGACTACTTATTTTGGACTTTGTTTAAGCGCTGGCTGGTAAAACACGACACCTGCTGGTGTATCACTGTGTGCTGTGAACAGTATTATTGTTAAACACGCTATCTCGTCGTCTCCCTGTATAAATAATCCCTATGCCTAGCGAGGAATTACCTCAGCTGTGCTGGTTGTAATTTCGGACGCCCTTGGCTCAGAACTCTTCGGGTTGGTGTGAAGATACGCGGTCACTGGTAGCCACGAACAGCTGTTGCTTTGTTCAGCCATGGACTTGCTGTCGCAGGTGAGATGGCCACGGCTCGCTCACTGGAACAAACCAGCTCGGTACTCTGATTATGACACCTGGTTATGTGATGAGTGTTCTGACTTAAAGGCACTAAGCCGACCGCTGATTTTTCATTTCAGCGACTTCCGGTTTCACGATGATACTGTTTTCTTGATTGTGTCCCTTCTCTTTATCGTGCCTCAACATCTATTTTCTTTTTCTCTCTTTTATCATCACTACTTAGTAAGTTCCTTGCGATTAGTCCTCCAGAATCGAAAACTATGAATTAAATGTCCCTTCATGAAAACTTTCCCCTCAACTCACCATACATGTTAACTTTAGGACAATGGAATGAAATAGTCCTGACTAACTTATTTTGGTTGTTATTTTAGTCATTTTTGGGTATTGGTCCAGTGGTATGGTATAGTGTAGTGAAGTGTAGCCGTGGTGCAGCACCATGCAAACGAATAAATAAGCTGGAAGGATAGCAGGAGGGTCACTTCAGGTCACCGCCCCTGCTCAAGGCGAGGAGGGAGGATACTATGCCTGGCTGGATAAGGTGACTGTCCGGTCCTCTTCTGGCAGCCTCCACAGTGTTGGAAGTGTCCCCAATTTCTGAAGAGGCACCATTCGCACTGAAGTTCGAATTGTCCTCTGGGTTCCTTCTCTCTTAGATTGGTTGCACCGAAACCAGTACCATTTCTGGCCTTCTACCGCTCAGATTACTTTGGAGAATAATTTGACCCTATCTTCTTTGTGGCAGTCCTTCGTTTTGAGATGCTGCTATTATGTCACCCATAATTCTTCTTTCTTTGGGAATAAGCCGAGCCTTGATCCATATTCCTTCTTTATATGTTTTCCATTCCTAGAAAATCTTAGTTGCTCTTTATAACGGGCACCAAAATCTCAACTTCTTTTATAATATAACATCTGACCAGTCGGTTTGCAAGTATTCCAGTTGCTGATTATACACTATGGTTTAATAAAAACAACTATTAATGACTACATGATGATCTCTGTTTTATAAACCCTGGATTGTGTGGGCTTTGCACTAGTTGCTATCACATTATTGCCCCATTGTACATGTACTGAAATATTGTTTTATACTAGAATTATCAATTCTAATTTAGACAAAGTATGCACATCCCAGGATTGCTCTTGGACCTTCTCCAACAGGGCCTGGGGTGAGTGCATAGCCATGGCTAGGCATAGCCACTTAATGCACATAGCCAGGTAGAGCATCCCTGGCTGACGACCTGTCAAGGGCGCCTGTGGTGGCTGAGTGCCAAGAAGCAGGTTTTCCTCGGGACCCTCCCTCCTTTTAATATAATCTCTTCCTTCCTTCTTTCCAGCTTCCGTTTCCTTCCTTGTCATTCTCCTTTCTTCCTTCCCTCTTACAACCCCATTTTTCCTTCCTTGCTACTTTATCTTTTCTTCTTTTCCTTTGTATTTCCTCTTTTCTTTTCTTTCCTGCCTCACAACCCTCCTTCCCACCGTTGTAATGGCCAGGCAGTCTGGTGTTGATCCTGAACAATTAGTCACGCCATTATTAGTCTTGTTAAAAGTATAATCTTACGTACCATATTTCAAATTTTGTGGTTCATCCTCATCATTAGATTCTTTTTGGATGCTGCTTTCCCTTTTAGATTACAGTGCAGCTTTGATAATCCGTGCTGATTAGTACTCTAATTAAGCTCTAACGTATGTTTACCTCCTCTCTAATCACTCACACAGGTGACTTTGTTTACCTAGAAGTTGTATTTGCTTAGAAACATTAACTTTTATCTGGGTTTGCCACGTCCGGTGGAACATTATAAAGTTACAACCTCTGCTTTTGATGCCACAAATACAAAAGCTTACCTCCTTTTTGTTTTTAATTTGTTTCTTCAGCCCTACCAGTGAAAAATACAGAACTCCCGGTCACATACACTAGATTGGCACCTTATATTTCAGAGCTGGCCACTATGCGACCAACTCTAAACATATACCCTGAGGTCTTAGGTTTGATACCCATATCATTATCCTGTAAAACTTGAAGCAGACCCATGGCCCTGTACCATGTGGTTTCATCTTGAGGCTGAATCCGGCAAATTTATTGGACCACTAATATGCGGTTCCAAGTTGGTAACCATTAAAGGGCAACAATAAAATTGCAATCTATGATACATTCCTAATTTTTTATTTGAAATAAATTAGGGTTTACATGTGGATGTCATGATTGTAGAGGAGGATTGGGGGAGGCGGGATGGGGAACGATGCGAATAAATTTGAATACTGCTGAATAAAAACAACAGGATTACAATTAGTACAATAACTTATTCAGAAGAAAACTATCTCCGTCAAAGACCAATCAGAGAATGGTGGTTAGCCCTCTCAGGTAGTGGTAAGCATGGATATTATTTTGAATATATGACCTGTAAATTAACAATCGACACCCTCAACAATTTTATTCAAGAATGAAATGTTAACTTTGTCATAGTAATCCCTTCATGTGCTGAGACCGCCTCCTGATAGGACAACAAAGGATGGTCTATGGCGAGCGCGGTGAGGACATCTTGTTTTGGTCTTCTGTTTCATGCAGCAAATCTGCGAGATAATAACGAGGTGTTGGCATTGATGGATTTTCAAGTCGGCAGATGAGACGGAGAATGAGTCAGGTCTGTTTTGCAGGGCAAGATAGGGGGATGAGAGCCCTGAGCGAGACTCTGTAGCCCCACCTTTTATAAAGTGCCCCGCAAATAATAGAATCGGAAGACAATTGTGGTAAGTCCCAATAATGACTCTCAGGATCGTGCGGCTGGGGCCTGGGAGGCTTGCCAGCTATCATGAGTTGATGGAAGCGGTACCTATTTGAACAGGTAAAATAAGGAGAATATATGGTTGCTAGTCTGATAATTCTGAGGATGAACATTAGTAGCACTATTTATCAAAAAGACCCCCATCAGGGGATCGGGTAAGCTGTCCAGCTATACTCAGGTCCTGCCGTTGGATTGATCAGGGGCATTCACATCGGGAGAAAGAGGTTGTCCAGGACCACATATCAGGGCTATGGGTTGCCCCATGCAAGAAAATTCAAAGCCCCCTGACAAGTAATAGTAAGTCAGAACCCCTCAATTTCCCTAGCTTTTTAAAAGTATGTGCTGAAGCATCATCGTAATCAGACAATCATGAAGCCAAGGGTGTTGCGCCTGAACACTGTGACATAGACTCCCTGTATCGGTCATTTGCTTTCAAATATAATGGACCCATTCAGTGTTACCTTGAGGGGTGTAGAAAATAGGCAGGAGTGTGAAATGGTACTGAATTATTGAGACCAATAAAATGTAGATTGCCAGGATCAAATTCAGGAGTGAAGAATTGTTAAATAATTGAAACTCCCTCAATATAAATGAACTCTTCATGCCATGGGTCCTGAAACCATATTATTGGGCATATGAACATAAAGGTGCAAAGGATGGGAGAATGGGACCCACTGAGAAGGTGATGGATGCTGGGGACAGGACTCAGTGGCTACATGAACGAGAAAATACTACAGTCAAAAGAAATGGGGTTCAGCGGTGTTAATGGCGAAACAGCAGCAGGGGCTTTGCCGGGTCTGCGGTGTGGGGCTGAGCGGTTCGTTGGTGAGCGAGTTGTGTAATGGGTTGTGGCGGGACGAGGATTTTTGGGCTGGGTTTGGAGGAAACATGGGGCCCAAACAACAGAATACCCTTAAGCCTGGTGGCTTGGCTACTCGATCCACTTTTTACCAGAACCCCTTGTAATCACTCCCCACACCAAGGGGCACCTTTAAGTTTACAGCTTGTCACCGAGTTGGCGTGCGCCCTCAAAAAGGAAGAGGATGGAAGGTTCCCACAGATGCTGTGTCTCTGGGAGGAAGAGCACTGGGAATCTCTGCTGGGGGGCATGAAGGTGGAGGCTAGAATAGTACGGGAGAAAGAGGAGAATTGAAATGTGTATTTGTGAAGAGGGCCGAACCAACCCATCAAGTAGTGGGAGGAAGCCTAATCAATAGCGCACCTGCGCGTGCGGCCACGATGGTTCACTAATTGATGCACCTTGTATGTTGCTTTCAGGAACACTGTATGTGACCCTTGCCAACCGCGGCGTCACATCACTCGCGCCACCTCAGGTATCGTTGCAACTTTCTCTCTCCAGAGCTTAGAAGGGTCTCCGGCCATCTGTGTTAAGAAATCGGGAGACTTTCCTGCATATGAAAGTACCGAATGGACTGTGATTAATAACGCCAGGGAGGCAGCAAGAGCAGAGGCCGAAGTATCCCAGCAGCAATCGCCAGTCGCAAACCTGCCTTTTGAAGTTGCAGGCTGCCCAGTGGGATCAGCGTGGAAGGCCCAGTGGGTGAAGATGGGTGATCCGGATGTCTGCGGGGGTGCCTGACTCTGGGAAGACTCCATGAAGAGGCTTGCGTGACTACTATTTGCTGCGAGTGGAAACATGGAAGGATGAGAAAGGAGGGTGATCCTGATACCCCTGTATGAGTGTTTGCTTTCGAGTGCAATGACTCTTATTTTAGTATCTTAGTCTTTCCAAAGCTCAACCCCATAGCTTAAAACAAAGAGAATTTAACACCATATAGTAGGGGGTCTTCCGCCAAGACGGGGTCGGCGAGCCATGTTTGTGGTGCGTATCTCACTGCTTCCCTTGAATAGCAAACAGCCATGTTGCAATATAGGGTTCCCCGCCCGGAAGTATGGTCAATAGCCCGCCATTCAAAAAAACCGATCTGCTAGCCAGCATCTCCATCTGTTATGGGGGTGGTCCTTACTAGTAGTTTTGTTTCAATGACCATTCGAGATGCCACAGCAGCACTGAAAAGGCGACGCATGACCCGTGGTGGGACTGCGCGGGCAGCTGCTGCTCCCCGCCGGGTCTGCCCGGTCAGGAATTAAGATACTTGTGGCTGAATTCCTGTCTACCAGGACATTACTGCAAGGTCACTGGGTACGTATGATCCAGTTTTGCAGCCGGTCGACCGAGTCAGGTGGAATCCGGTTCGCTTCATCTTTCCATGTCACTAACATGACAAATACGAGTATTCGCTGGGTACGGGTGACTAACCACGGGCGAAATAATAAATGGACCAAAACTCATTTAACAAATGTTTCCTGAGTAAGACAAGTTTTGGGCTCAGATTGCCTGGTCCACAAAGTCGGACTGTCCTGTAGTATCAATTTCCCTTCAAAAAAAATCTTTAATAAGGTTGTTTGTGACGAAACCATTTAATGACACTCAAACCATAAAGAATTTACAATTGGTTTCAAGGTTTGCGTGGTTTTGTGGTGCCGCAGCGCTGGCGTATGTCCGGCTGCTGCTCATAAGCAGAGGTGACCTCCCCCCATTCTAGGCATGCATGGTCCTACAAAATCCTGTAATATTTTACCCCCCTTCAGGACTAATAGGTGCTCCTTTTATGCCGGGCGCAGGGGGTGACATGGGGCGCGCAGGTTGGGGCGGTCGCCCGCCACCTGGTAAGGCTTGTTCTCTGGCTATTCTTGAAATATAAATCAATTTACAATTAAGACGCCCTCTTCTTTATCAACTTCGTGAAGTCTTCTATCTTCAGGTCATGCTCTAACCACAGTTATTTTTTTGACAGAGATTCTCCCGTAAAAAGAACTCTCAGACTTCTTAAAAAATATTTCTTTTCTTAAAAAAATCGCCATATTACTTTGCCCATAGTACTGCCAATAGAGATAATTAAATATGATTCATAAATCAACAATAAAAACCAGTATGTACTTACTAAAATTTACTTGCCCTGCTCTAATATATAGGTATATAATAAATTTTGGTGGGGAAACAACAACAAATAAAATAAATTAGGCACTTCGATTTTCAATTATTTTCTTTGAAAATAATGTAACTCTTAAAACAAACACTATTTGTGAGAATGATTTTTGTGGCTTTGAACAAGCATTTAGTAAGCATCAATTAATATAAATCCATAAAAATCTGGTAATACTCTATTCTTACTGATATCGTAAAACTAATGATTCCAGTTTCCTGTGTGCGAGACGGATCTTAGTTTATTCAATAGGAAATATTCTTCAAATTTGAAATTTTGTCCTTTTGTGCTTGCGATAGGAGGAAACTGCATTCTCGCGTTTCTCCTAGTTAAGCAGCTGGGACCTACCAGCAGTATTAAGCAACACCCACAGAATCCATATAATCATAGTCTATAGTACGAGACAAAAAATGAAAATAATAAACACACGGGAGAACTATTCATAATCTCTACAGTTAGTCAGAAATAATTCCAAGGGTTTTATAAAAACAGGCCTGTGAATATAGTTTCCCAACCTAAGTTTATGGGGCATATTGGAATTATATTAGCATAACATAAATTCGGATTGTATAATGGAATGACACAAACCATGTGCACTGGGTGGGGGCTGCAATTAGTTTCGAGAGGTTGAAATTCAGTCTCAGAGAATCCCACGTCTTGTCCTATTACAGTTAAACTTTAGCTAAGAACTAATAATGATCTTTGACTAGCATTAAAATGAAATAGTGCAACTTTCCTAAGGAAAATTTCTTATTTTAAGGATGCTACCCATACAACAACTTTATTTGTTTATCCTCTCATGTCAATAGTAGAAAAAATTAGGTCACAGGTACATGAATATCACTACGATCCCTGTTTTAATTAACACCTTTGGAGGAGGCGATCCATCCTCTTTCTATACTGTTGGGCATGGTTTGCTTCTCATCGTATTTCTACTACCAGTGAAAGGGTTTGAAGGCTCTGTTCAAAAAAAATCCTTGAATAACTGGATCTGAACAGTAAACAAACCCAGGAATAAATATTGGGTTCAAAGTTTGAAGCGAGTAAAAAGAACAACAAATCGAAAATTCTGGTTTGGATTAATATTCTACCGGGGGGGGGCCCCCCAAAAAGAAAAGAAAGGATAGTGGCGGATGCTCATACTGCACTGTAATACTTTCTCAGCCCTTGATAAATTAAGGGTTCGCACATTATATCTTTGGTATGTAGATCATCTAGCTCAGCCATAAGAATTCAAAAATAGTCAATTTTACAAACAGAACTAAACTAAACAAGATCTTAAACCAACAAGTTAGGATTTTCAGTTTGGTTAGCAAGATAAACAACTATTTAAACAATGGCAATGGAGAGATGTAGACCATCGCACTCTTTAAAAAAGAACATCCTTGGTCGGGGCCCAAGCGGGGGAGGGGGCCGCAGCAACCATAGCGGTGAGCTATTATGTGAAAAAATATTTTGAGGTTTTATCACTCTTATTCTGGACTCAGGGTTAAAAAGTACCTTCTACTGAGAAAATAATTAACTGTTCGAAAATTAATTTTAGCTTTATTTTCCCTAATATTTTTGATGAAGTTCTTGAGATTCAATATTTATTAGAAAGTATTTGAAATGAAAAAAATATGAAAATACATCAGGTATAAGTAACTGTCCCTGAAAGAGACAAAGTTGGGTTAAATTAACTTGTTCATAGCACAAAATATTCATCTTGTTTCTTCCTAGCTCAGTTCCAAACATTCGTGAAGATCATTTTCATCTTTTCACTTCAGACATTACTTCTCAGCCAAAATCTGCCAGTTGGTTGCTTCAGGGACGTCTTCTAATAACATGGGTTGGGAGGTTTCGAGGCCTGCTTCAAATAATAAAAACTGAGGTGTTGAATAATCACGGAATGCAGAATCCGGAATCTGTGTTGCCTCATGATCTCTTCATCAGTGTGCACACAGGCCACTTTTTGTGGTGCTGATTCTCCAAGCCAGGACCCACTTTCAGAAAACAAAATAATCTTGATTTTCGGGTGCTCTTGCACCAAAAAAATGATACAGGATGCCTGAAGAATCATTCTCGCCTGAGTGACTTCCAATATTTTGGAATATAAATTATTGCTGATGGGCTTGTTTCATCTGAAGTATGACACAGAATCTTTGCTGACACATGAGATTGCGCAAAAAGAATTTTCAGCTGACAGAGCAATCTTCTATACCATCCCTGACGTCCTGCTGCCATTTGCCTAGGAAATATATCTGGGGATAAAGCCAGTAACAGGCAATCATAAAGAGACAGGAACCTACTAAATGAAAATTCAAAATCCATATATAACAGTGACTATCCCTGCTGCACCTATATCCTGAAGTTGTTTGCAACCTAAGGATTTAACAGCGTTCCAAAACATCTTGCAAGTTGTCTATTATAGTGAACATCTGTCCTCTTATTGATTCAGGGTGATGAAAAACAAAAGTAGTTTTTATTTATTTGATTTGATTTGATTTGTCAATCGCTTACAAGATAATAGGTATAAGTATAAACATGAGTAAGAATACAGGAAATAGGTACAAATAAATGGGGACAATAGGACAGGGATGGGAGGAACGATGGTGCACTTATGCACGCCCCTTAATTGTGAGGAATTCAAGAAAGTTCTGTTTAAAGTTGGGTCCGACTCTTCAACCCTATGGCAAATACAATCTGAGGATGTATAAAATGCTTCCCATTGAGGCAGAAAGCCCAAATTCCCTTATATACCTTGATGGGGTCTCAGCTGCTTGTAACTAACCAGAAAAAAGGGATCTTGGAGTCATAGTGGAGAGCCCAATGAAGATGTGAACTCTGTGTGGCAGCTGTGAAAAAGGGATATTCCACGCTAAGGATCATTAAGAGAGGCATTGAAAATAAAACTGCCAACATTGCTACTGCTCCTTTATAAATTGTAGCAGGCAGGCATCTGTAGTATGTGTACAGTTCTGGTCACCCCATTAGAAGAAGGATTTAATAGGGCTAATAAAAGCACAGGAGACGGAAACAAAATTATCGCAAGGTTTTTCCTAGAAGAAAAGGTTAGAATATTTGGAATTCTTTAATGCAGAAAAAAAGATGAGCAAGGAAGGGAAATAGCTAAGGTGTATACAATCGTAGGTGGTCTGGAGAAAATACACAGTTTTAAAAAAACATTGGGTTCATAGCAGAGGTGGTATTCAGCAGGTTCTGACCAGTTCTGGAGAACCGGTAGCGGAAATTTTGAGTAGTTCAGAGAACTGGCAAATCCCACCTCTGACTGGAGATTTTACAGTATCCTTTCCCTTCCACGCCCACCAAGCCACGCCCACAGTAAAAAAAATTTTTTAATCCCACCACTGGTTCATAGGCCATTGCAACTGGTTGGAAGGAGATTCAGAGCAGATAACAGAGTACTCCTTCACACAGCTCATAATTATCCTGCAGAATTAATTACCTAAGGTGGAGTCATAAGCACTAACTTAGATAGCTTTATAAGGGGATTAGATAGATTTACGTAGAAAGATACACGGGTAAGTCCTTAACTTACGACTGGTCCCTTAATGACTGTTTGAAGTCACTGCAGACCTGCCCTGGGTTACTTACAACATGGATTTGAAGACCTGATAGCTGCTCCCCTACGGTCACATGATGATATTTTGGGCATTCAGCCACGGGCTCATATTCATGGCTGTTTGCAGCGTTCTGCAAGTCACATGACTGCAATTGGCAACACTTTTCTCTGGAAACCAGCATTTATTTCCAGTTTCCAGCAAAAAACATCGTGGACCACTGCTGTGTTCACTTGCTGACTACAGTATTTGCTTAACAACCATGTGATTCACTTAACAATGGTGGCAAAAAAGTCATGAAGTTAGGCATGGTCCCATGGTGACCCACCAAGGGACCAGTGTTAGGAATATAAGTCACCTAACAGCTATTTGGGTTAGAAATATATAAACCAGGATAAACATTTTAAAACTGTATCTTTAAGAAAATGCAAAACTGTAATTAGGTGTGGTTTCTCAAACGGCCATAAGATGGAGCCAGAAACCTGGGTTGTTTTAGTCTTAGTCTCAGAAGAGAGTGTGTCTGAGTGAGTATCTCTGTTTCCTTCTGTTGGAAAGTATTGCCGTTCCTCCATTTCTTCTAATTGACTGATATTACTGGATTTAATGTAAGTCTGTTACTGAACTGTTTTTTGACACTGGACTTTGATATTTGGATTATCCCTGGATTGAAAACTGACTGATTTACTTGTGAATGACTTTGGATTGCTTATTTTGGACTTTGCTTAAACCTTTCTTGAAGTAAAAACCTACATTTACTGTACAGTGTATCTGTGTACTGTGTGTGTATTATTCAAACACTTCTCTCAAATACGTCTCCCTGTATGTGCTCATTCTCCTAACGGGAAATTACCTCAACACTGGTTATGGGCCCAGACCATACTAGTCTCAGATAACTGAGAGTTAGTGTGAATGCACAGTAATGTATACAGACAGCTGTTTACTGTTTAATTGTGGTTTACTATCCTGGTAAAGATGGCACAAGTCACTTCAACATGTCTATCACTGATAACCCAGTTGGATGGAACAAACTATGTTTCCTGGTCTATGAAGTGCAGTCTACTTCTACGTAGAGAAGATTTATGGAATGTAGTTCAAGACCCACCAGATGTAAATGCTTGGGATCCAGATAATGAGGATGATGCCAAGAAGCTTGCTGACTTTAACCAGAACAACGAACGAGCTCTTTGTATAATTGGACTAACACTGAGTGACCAGCAGCTAGTCCATATTCGTGGAGAAGAGTCTGCTGCTAGGTGTTGGGAGAATTTAAAGAGGATTTAAACTTCATGAAAAGAACTTTTCAAGAGCTACATGAAAAAGAACTAATATTTTCAGAGCTCCATCAAGTTTACATCATTCTTTCCTCATTGGATGAAAGTTATGATTATGTATCTTCACTGGAAGTACTGCCCAGAGATAAACTGACATTGACTGACATAACTGGAAGATTGTTAGAAGAAGCAAGAAGACGGCTCGATAGGGACCAACTGAGGAAGGAACAACCACAAGAAGAGGATTTATCTTCAACTGCCTATACTGTTAGGAAATGTTTTTCCTGTGGGGCTAGGGGACATATAGCTAAATTCTGTAAGAAGAGAAAACAACAGAATACTGGCAAACACCAAAAGGATAAGAAGAATGTTAGTCTAGCTATGTTTAGCAAATCACCTGTAAACAATGATTTGTGAGTTGTTGATAGTGGAGCATTGCAATGCATTACTAAAGATAGAAAAAGGTTTGTAAAGATGTCCACGAGTAAACAACATGTATCATTGGCAAATGGATGGAAGATTAAAGCATCAGGTGAAGGTACTGCATATTGTTCTTGTATAAAGGAACATTTAACTATGTTATATGTACCTAAACTAAAATTTAATTTGTTATCAGTAAGGGCTTTAGTTAATCTTGGTTATGTAGTAACCTTTAAGGAAGATAACTATATAATAGAGAAAGAGGGTAAAAGTGTTACTGCTACATTAGAGAATGATTTATATGTAATACATGATGATCAGTTGAAGATGGCTAACTCAGTTTACAACAATGTTAAGCCACATGATGATGTATACATTTACTACATAGACATCTAGGGCACATTAATTTCAAAACGCTCAAACAAACTGTTGAATTGTCAAGAGGGAGTAAAATTGAAACCCTGTAGCAAGTATTTACACTGTAATGCTTGTAGTCAAGAAAAGAGTAAGGTTACTCCAGCAAACAGACTAAATGGGTTTAAGACCAAAGAACCTTTAGAGGTTGTTTTTGCTGACATAATTGGTCCTAAGAAACCAAGTTTAGGAGGTGCCTGTTATATTTTGAGTATTATGGACCATTACTCACAATATGGTTTCTGCTATCTTATGAAAAACAAAACAGAAACATTCCAACATTTCTTTAACTGGCTAAAGTTTGCTGAGAGAAAATGAAAAGTAAAGTAATTACTTTAGTAACTGATAATGGGACTGAGTTTGTTAACAAAAGATTCCAAAATATGCTAAAATTGGCTGGTGTTGAGCATAAACGTTCTGCACCTTACAGACCACAATATAACTCGTTTGTAGAACTAAGAGGCCAAACATTACAAGCCATGGCTTGCACTATGTTATCTGATTCAGGTTTACCTGAAACACTTTGGGGTGAGGCCATAATGTGTAGTAACCATGTTTTAAACAATGTAGTAAATACAACAACTGGAGAATTACCATTCACTCGTTGGCATAGCAGAAAGCCAAATTTAAGTTATTTACACACATTTGGAGCTCCAGCATGGGTGCATATTCCCTCACAAGTAAGACTAAAAGGGCAACATAAAGCTAAGAAGTTATTTTTGTGGGTTATGAGGCCAACCACAGATCATTTAGATTCTGGGATCAAGGCACAGCTCATGTTTATTGTAGTGCTAGTGCAAAATTTCTCAAGCACGTTGGATGGGATAAACTGGAACAGGAATCCAGCAATGATATTATTATTGACACCCAAATAGTCCCTAAAGATGATTTCAGTAAACAACAAATAGCCATTAAAGAGGAAGAACAGGAGGTAGTAGAAGAACAGGAGCAGGTGGCACAGGAAAGTCCACCAGTAAGCCCTGTATTACCAAGACGTTCAATCCAAGTAACACGACCACCTGATAGATATCAGGCTAGTGTTGTATGCCAAGTGAATACAGTTCCAAGTAACTATAGTGAACTAAAACTGTATCCTGCTAAGGATCAGGCTGCTTGGCAGAAAGCAATGGATAAGGAACTGGAATCTTTAAAAAGACTGGAGGTATACGAAAATGTTAAGTTACCACCAGGTAAACATGCCATAGGATGTAAATGGATATATAAACTGAAGACAGGTGTAGATGGGACTGTTACCCATAAAGCCAGGTTAGTAGCACAAGGGTTTAATCAGACAGCAAATGACTATGATGAGGTGTTTGCACCTAGTCTGAAGGCTACTACATTAAGGGCAGCATTAGTGTGAGCAGCTAAGGAGAAATACATTGTAAATCATTTGGATGTAGAGACAGCATATCTGCATGCACCGTTGCAACACACTATATATTTAAAGAAACCTTTAGGTCTCAAAAATGATAATACTGATAATAATGATTGCTGGAGATTGAAAAAGAGTCTTTATGGTTTGAAGCAATCAGGATATGAGTGGAACCAATGTATAGTTAAAGAATTAACTAAGATAGGTTTTGTAGCTGGCATGGCTGATCCATGTTTGTTTAAAGAGAAAGTAATAGTGTAATTTCATTGTTGCTATTATTTACTGATGATATAGCATTAATCACCAAAACTGAACAAGAAGCTACTGAGATAATTTCACTATTGAAAAAGAAATTTAAGATAAAACAATTAGGAGAAATCAAACAATATCTTGGTTTAAAGATAGATAGAACTAGGGGAGGATACAAGATCTCACAGGCAGACTTCCGGTTTGTCGGCTTTGCTAGCGGCAGGGATTTGCGATCCTGGCGCGATCCCTGCCGCGCTAGTCGCTTTTGGTGCCTCCGATCCACGGATCTGAGGCTAAGGCTGCCACGAAGAGGCAGCCGAAGATAGGGGGAGCTGGTGAGGGGTTTGGGGTGTTGCAGACCCCTTCCCAGCAGGCAAACCCCCTCTCCCAAGACGGTCGAGCGGCGGTCTGTAATGGCCACCTCAAAGAAGCCGCAGCTGGGTAAGATTGAGCAGGAGGAAGAGAGGAGAAAGTTGTTAAGAGAACGTTTTTGTGGCTGACCCAGGATTTTAAGAGGCGTTTAATCCTGAGAACTATGGTTTTCTGAACAATACTTCATTTCCAGAGGAGGATTTCAAGCAGCAAAATTGAGTGCTGAAAGGGAAAGTTCACTCTCCTTCCTTATGGAATCAACAAATGGCCATTGAGAAACCTGTTGTTTTTTTTATAAAAGGTAAAAACTTGGCTTCTTGTTATAAGTGGAAGGAAGAGGACATACATACATACATACATACATACATATATATATATATATATATATATATATATATATATATATATATATATATATATGTATGTATGTGTATATATATATATATATATATGTATGTATGTATTGTGTATATATATATATATATATATATATATATATATATATATATATATATATATATATATATATATATATATATATATATATATATATGTATAAAGATTTTGTTGGAGGAGATGCCTTGAAGATCTTGAGACCAGAAATTAATTGCAACAAGGCTTTAAAATATAGATTGGAGGCTTTTTCCTTTCCCTTTGATACCTCACCAGGAAGAGAAAGTGAGAACTTTGTGTTTTGTTTGGACTGATTGACTCTCTCTGGAATTTTGGGGAATTGCTCTAACTTTTGAAACATTTTGGTTGCTTTAAGAAGAAGAATAAAGAATGGCTTCATCTATTTATTTATTTATTTTTATTTATTTATTTGATTTGCCAATTGTTTACAAGATAATAAGTATAAATGTATACATAGTTGTGAATACATGAAATGGGTACATATAAGAAAAATAAAAGAATAAGAGAAACAATAGGATCTGTTGATGAACTTAGAGAATATGAAGAAAGAAAGGACGCTGTGAAAGAAGCCTTCCTCTTTTTAGAAATGGCGCTTGTTAATTATCAAATACAACAACAGATGGAGGAAATGGAAGGAGGAGAAGAAGAAGAAGACGCCATCTTCAATGAATCTAAAAATTTACTTAAGAGAGAAAGGAGAAAGAAAGGAAGGAAAATGAAGGACTTAAGATTTAAAAAAAATACTTAAGAAAGGAAAATAAGATGCAAACCAATTCAATGTTAATGTTACTGAGCAAAAGGAGAAAGGAATACAACAGAGAGGGGAAGCTGGAGGTAAAAAGGTTAGGTGGGATAAGAAAGGAAGGGAAAAGGGAGGGGAAAGCCACAAAGGTATAAAACAAGATGGGAAAACAGGAATTTTTTTTAGGGATAAAGGGTAATGTATAATTTCTTTAAAAAAGAAGATTCTGCAAGGTACATAAGATGGTATGGTAGTATTTGTATTAGAAATAGAAAATTAGAATGTTATAAGAATTAATAAAAGACTAAAAATATTGAAATGTTTAGTAATGATAGGTTTTAAAATTTAATAAAAGATTAAAAGGAATGTTTAAAATATTGAGTTTAATTAAAAGTTTAATTTACTGTTGTTTTGATCTTATTATAAACTCATTATTGTAGCACTTGTTTCTTGAAATAGACAATTGGAATGCTATAAGATTTAAAATTTAGATTTATTATTTAATTATATTAATTATTATGGACTTATTATTTTCTCTTTAGAGGTTAGTAGGTTGAATGTACTAAGCAGAATCAGATTGGGTATTAGGTGTTATTTTAAATATTAATTTAGGGGAGGATAGAAAGGCATCATACCTTGATCAGTGATTTCAGGAGAAATTCTTTTTTTTTACTTGCTGTAGGGAATGAGATAAATGGATAATTTGGAAAGAATGGACAAAAATATAAATACAATGATTTAAATTAAAATGAATTAAATAAAATAGAAATAAGAAGAGTGAAAAGCGGGGAGAAGTTATATAGAAGATATAGAATGGTAAATAAGATAGGTAATGGTATATAAGATGAGCATGAATTTAATTGAAGTCCATACAAAGAGAGGTAATCTGGGGCCAAACTACTTTCTTAAAAGAAGTTTTATATTTTTGTGTTTTGTGTGTCTATGTTTTCTTTGAGAATTAATAAAACCTCGGAGGAATGTTGGATGAGAATAATGTTAAACAAGACAGAGAGGAATGAAGATGATGATTATAAACTGGATAAATATAGAAAATTAATAATAATTAATGAAATTGAATACAAAAAAGAGAAATAATGAGAAATTTGTTAAGAGATATCTATATGGTTATATTGAAATGGTGAAAAACAGAATTATGTTGTATAAAATAATATTTTATTGACTTGTAAAATTAATAATGGAGAGGTTTTATGTATTTAATGGTTAACGATGGTTTGTTTGTCTTTAAAATCAATAAAATTTGTTTCAAAAAAAAAAAAAAAAGATCTCACAGGCAGATAAAATTAACCAATTACTAAAAAGTCTTAAAATAGAACTTTGTAAACCGACTAAAACACCAATGAGCCAGGAGTTTAGCCATAGTGATGTTCAAAGTCCTATTTTTGATAAGAACATTTATCAGTCCTTGATTGGTAGTTTATCTTATCTCAGTAATTGGTCAAGGCCAGATATTGCATACTGTGTTAATCAATTAGCGAGATTTAACACTGAGCCAACTGAAAGGCACTGGCAAGCTGCTAAACATGTGTTAAGATATCTGAAACAAAAAATGCATTATGCATTGTATTTGGAGCCTAAAGATGAATTGAATTTGACTGCATATGCTGATGCAAGTTTTGCTACAGACATAAATACACAAAAATCTACATCAGGTACTGCTGTATTATTGGGAAAAGCATTGATTGGATGGAGATCTATTAGACAGAAACATCTAAGTTTTTCAACAGCGGAGGCTGAATTATCATGTTTGTCTTTATTATGTACAGATTTAGTTTTGTATAAGAAATTATTAACTGATATGGGAATTGATGTAAAAGATCCTATTGTTGTTTACGAAGATAACCAATCAGCAATACAGATGGCTTCAAATATTGCTGTTAAAACAAGAACGAAACACACAGATTTAAGATATTTAAATGTGAGACAATGTGTGCAAAGTAAGATGATTAATCTAGAATACTGTATGTCAGAAAACAATATAGCAGATCATTTTACAAAAGCCCAAGGCTCTATAGAGCATAAGGCTAGCTGTGAAGATTATGGACTTAGAATGTAAGGTTGTATGTATTATCTTACCCAAAAGGGGAGAATGTTAGGAATATGAGTCACCTAACAGCTATTTGGGTTAGAAATATATAAACCAGGATAAACATTTTAAAACTGTAACTTTAAGAAAATGCAAAACTGTAATTAGGTGTGGTTTCTCAAATGGCCATAAGATGGAGCCAGAAACCTGGTTTGTTTAGTCTGAGTCTCAGAAGAGAGTGTGAGTGTATCTGTTTCCTTCTGTTGGAAAGTATTGCCGTTGCTCCATTTCTTCTAATTGACTGATATTACTGGATTTAATGTAAGTCTGATACTGAACCATTTTTGACACTGGAATTTGATATTTGGATTATGCCTGGATTGAAAACTGACTGATTTTACCTGTGAATGACTTTGGACTGCTTATTTTGGACTTTGTTTAAACCTTTCTTTAAGTAAAAACCTACATTTACTGTACAGTGTATCTGTGTACTGTGTGTGTATTATTCAAACACTTCTCTCAAATACGTCTCCCTGTATGCGCTCATTCTCCTAACGGGGAATTACCTCAACACTGGTTATGGGCCCAGACCATACCAGGCTCAGATAACTGAGAGTTGGTGTGAATGCACAGTACTGTATACAGACAGCTGTTTACTGTTTAATTGTGGTTTACTATCCTGGTAAAGATGGCACAAGCTCCTATATAGGAACAAACCCCAAACTCATTCACTCTGATGCTGTTACCTAGTTATGTGATAAAATGTATGCAAGCAAAGCACTAAGCTTAGAAAGCACAAAGAATTTTTTCATTCAAACTTGAGTTACAGATATTCTGTTTTATTAGAATTGTATCCCTTTCTCTCTTTATCATTTTTCTAACATCCTGTTTTTTCTTTTTTTCTCTATTTTATCATCACTACTTAGTAAGTTCCTTGGAATTGGTCACTCAAGTCAAAGCTATGAATTAAATGTCCTTCATGAAGGCTTTTCTACTCAACTCTACCGTATAGCTTTAGGACAATGGTGAAAATAGTCCTGACTAAAACTTATTTTGGTTTGTTATTTAGTCTGTTTTTACAGTAATGAATTAGAATAGTATAGTATAGTGTAGTGCAGTGTAGCGTAGTGCAGCGCAGCACAGAGCAGAATAGAAATAGAGCTGGAAGGGACCTTGGAGGTCTTCTAGTCTAGCCCCCTGCTCAAGCAGGAGAACCTATACTATTTCAGATAGGTGACTGTCCAGTCTCTTCTGAAAAAACCTCCAGTGATAGAGTGTCCACAATTTCTGAAGGGAAGCTGTTCTACTGGTTAATTGTCCTCACAGGTTACTTCTCTCTTAGATTAGTTTCCAACCATTGTTTCTTGCCTACCCTCTGGTGCTTTGGAGAATAATTTGACCCTATCTTCTTTGTGGCAGTCCTTCAAATTTTGGAATACTGCTATTATGTCACCCTTAATTCTTCTTTTCTTTAGAATAGCCAAACCCAAATCCTGCAGCCATTCTTCATATGTTTTTGTTCCCAGAAAATCTTAAGTTGCTCTTCTGTGAACTTTTCCCAAAATCTCAAGTTCTTTTTTGTAATATGGTGACCAAAATTGGTTGCAGTATTCCAGTTGTGGTCTTACTATGGTTTAATAAAGCAATATTAATATTTCACATGATGATCTCTGTTTATAGAGCCCTGGATTGTATTAGCTTTTTTGGTTGCTGCTTCACATTATTGTATTATTTTGTAATACTGAAATATTGTTTTATACCAGGGGTGTCAAATTCAATTTCATTGAGGGCAACATCAGGGTTGTCTTGGACCTTGTGGGGCTGGGGTGGGTATGGCCATGGTAGGCATGGCCATGGTGAGCATAGCCAGGTGGGCATGCCCAGCTTGACATTACTCTTGTCAGGGGCACCTGTGTTGGCTAAGTGCAAAGGCAGGACTTCCCTCAGACCCTCCCTCACTTATTATAATCTTCCTTCCTTCTTTCCTTCCGTTTCCTTCTATTGTCATTCTCCTTTCTTCTTCCTTCCCCTCTTTCCTTATTTTTCCTTCCTTGCTTTCTTCCCATCTTTTCTTCTTTTCCTTTGTATTTCCTCTTTTTTTCTTTTCTTTTCTACTTTCCTGACCCTCCTTACATGTTGTAATGACGAGGCAGTCGAGTTGTTTGATCATGAACAATTGAATCATGATGATCTTTATTGAAGTATAGTCTTGCATTTATATTCATTATTAGTTATCCTCCATCATTGGTTAACTTTGGTTACTGCTTAACTTTCGTTACTGTTTAGCACAGTAATCCATACAATTAATTATCTCTAGTTAAAGTCTAACGTATGTTTACTTCCTCTCTCTAATCCTCCTTTAGATTAGTGACTTTGTTTACCTGAGTTGTATTTGCTTGGAAACATTCTTTATCTGAGGTTTGCCATCCGAGATTGGAACATTCCTGCAATTACAACTCTACACTTACATGCTTAAATGCAAAAGGGGAAACACTTCTCCTTTTGTTTTTAGTTTGTTTTGCTAGCCCTCTACCAGTGAAAATGGAACTCAGGGGGGTCACATGCACTGGTTGGCACCTTGCTATTTCCAGGCTGGCCCTGTGGGCCAGCTCTAAGCACCCTGAGAGTCTTAAGTTTGATACCCATATATTATACTATAAAGCTTTTTGGCCAGGCATAGAGGTATACATATACATAATGGTTATCTTTTGAGAGCTGAATCCAATGAAATTTAATTTTAATGTAGGTTGATTAGTATACATTTAAAGTGACAATAAAATTTTATTCTGTATTCTATTCTGTTTTTTATTTTAAATGGAGAATTCAAAGATTTATGAATGTATCGCAATTGTAGAGGATTAAGAGAGGGGGAAGCAGGATGAAACAATGCGAATAAATTTGGAATACACTGAATAAAACAACAGGTTGCAATTAGTACAATAATAACGATTATAGCATAAAAGAAAAACTGTCTGAGTCAAGACCAATCAGGGAGCCAATTGGTTAGCCTCTCAAAAGGTGAGTAATGAGCATGGATATTATTTTGAATGTATGACTGTAAATTGGCAAGCTCATCCTCAATAGTTTTATTCAAAGAATGAAAATGTACAGCACATCCACAGCGTCCAACTAATGTACAGAACCCTCCCTGATGGGCTAAAAGATAGTCTATGGCAAAACGCTGCTGTAAGACATCTTGATTTAAGTCTTCTATTTCATGCTGCAAATCACGAATAATAGCAGTGGTAGCATTGATGGATTTTTCAAGTCAGCAGGTGAGACCAAGAATAGATCGTCTGTTTTCTTGAGCAATAATGCCAGGATAAGAGCCTAGAGTAAGGACTCCTGTAACGGCCCTTGCCAATGCACGGCCAAATGTAGAACCAGAAGACAATTGTGTGTCAATAATGACTTCATCATTACATGTAGGCCCCAGAGAGGAACGCCGCTGTCAAGTTGATGGGAGCGTACCTATTTGAACAGGTAGAGTAAAATAACCTATAGTTGCAAATTGATAATTCTGAGGATGAACATTAGTAGCATATTTATCAAAAAAGAACCACATATTAGGATCCTTAAGCTGCCAACCAGCGCATATCGATCCTGTATTAGATTGATCAGAGGCATTAAAAATAGGAAAATTGTCAGGATACATATCAGGAGCTATATTAATTCCATGCAAAGAAGAATTAAAGGTACCTGACAACCAATAGTAGTCAGAACAATAACTATAATTCCCTAGCTTTTTAAATATGTGCTGAGCATCATCATAATCAGACCAATTATGAAGCCAAGTGTGTTTAGCATGACAACAGAAACACAGACCCCTTGTAAATTGACTAACTTTCAAGTAACGCCAATGGACAGAATTCAATTGCATAGGGGGTGTAGAAAATAGCCAGGAGTGTGAAATAGATTGTAGTTGTGAGACAATAAATGTAGAAGACATGATCAAGTTAGGGGTAAAAGAAATTTGACCAAATGACATTGGGGGCTCATAGTATAAAGTAATATTTGTGCCATGGGTCATAAACATGTATTGGGCATGACGAACCCACAAATTAGGGTTAAGACGAACCACAGAAGTGTCATTTTGAGCAGAAACACCATTAACCATAAACAAGAAAATACAAAGTAAAATGGTAACAGAGTTAGCAGTAATAATAGCAAAAACAGCAGCAACAAGATTTTCAGGAGTCTGAGGTAATGAGGCCTGTTGCAGTTGTTGTTGAGCTTGATATGTAGTAGATTTAACCTGGCTAAATTTTTACACTGAAGTTGGAGAAACATAGTGAAAACAGCAGAATACCTTAAACTATTGTGGATTGGCTCACTCGATCACTTTGCCAGAGCAACGCAATCACTTTCCACACCAAAAGAACTTGCCTTTGAATTTCGCTTGTCCTGAATTGGCATTAGCACTCAAAAAGGAAGAGGGGATAGAAGGTTCCCTGAGGATGTGTCTCTGGGAGGGGGAAGAAGCACTGAAATCTCTGCTTTCTGCCAGAGAAAATTGGAGACTGGAATAGTACAGGAGAAGGGAGAATTGAGAATGTGTATTTTGTGAGAGACGCCGAACTTAACCATCAATTAGTGGGAGGGAAGCCTAATCAATACTGCATATTAACTTTCTGCCGAAGTAAGTTACTAATTAATGTACCTATGTGCTCATTCCTATGTCTTTCAATACCTACATGACATCCATCCTCATACACTCAGGTATCCATTTTCTTTCTCCAAACTTGAAGGTCTCCATGCATCTATGTTAAAAGAATCTGAAGACTTTTTTCTGTATGAAATGCAAAATGGACTGTGATTAATAGCATAGAGGCAGCAAGAGCAGGGGAGCCGACAGTGTCCAGCAGCAATCATGATCCACCAGCCCCTTGGCACAGTGCAAATACTGATAAGTCCGAGCGTGGAGGCATAGGTGGGGGGAAGATAGGTGATCCGGATGTCTGCATGGGTGCCTGACTCATGGGAGGCTCACGAGAGGCTTGCATGGCTGCACTGGCAGCAAGTGGAGGCATGGAGGATGAGGGAGGGAGGTGATCCTGATGCCCTGTATGAGTGTTTGCTCGGTGCAGCCAGTCTTATTTTGTGTCTTGGTCTTTCAAGCTCAATACATGATTAAAACAAAAGAATTGCACATATAGTTCAAGCTCTTCACTTGAACAGAATCAGCAGTATGTTTGTGTGCATATCTCACAACTAGCAAGATGGCAAACAATATGTTGCAATATATTCTTCCCCACTCAGAGTAATCAATATTACATACCATTCAAAGAAGCCGATCTTTTCATACCACATCTCCATCTGTTATATAAGTAGTCCTTACAATAGTTTGTTTAGTGACCATTCAAAGTTACAACAGCACTGAAAAAGTGACTTATGACCATTTTTCACACTTACAACCACTGCAGCATCCCCATGGTCACATGATCAAAATTCAGATACTTGGCAACTGGTTCATATTTATGATATTTGCAGGGTCCTGGGGTCATGTGATCAGATTTGCAACCTTCTGACAAGTCAGTGGGGAATCCAGATTCACTTAATAACCATGTCACTAACATAACAAATGCAATTATTCACTTAATAACAGTGGCAAGAAAAGTCGTAAAATGGAGCAAAACTCATTTAACAAATGTTTCACAGCAACATAAGTTTTGGGCTCAATTGTGGTCATAAGTCAAGGACTATCCTGTAATGTCAATTTTACTTCAAAGAAAATCTTTTGTGGACATTTTAGCCAATGGAAGCATTTGTCACATTGACAGCAGAAATGAATTTAATTGGTTTAGGTTGCTTTAGTTCTGTGTTTTCCTGTTCTTTTGTATGTATCGCTGCTGTCATAAGCAGAGTGAACTAACCCCATTCTTAGGAATTTAAATCCTACAGAATCTGTAATATTTTTTTCTGCTTCAGATACAATGAGTGTATTTTTGTCTTTTACAGGAGTAAGATAGAGCACTGAGTTACAGTCATACTCTAATTAAAACATTCTAAAACTGTTCTTGAAATGTAAATCAATTTACAATTAAGACATATGCTTTATCAACTAGTAGTCTTCTCTTCTAGAGTGTATACTCCTAACAGTTAATTTTTTTAGCAAATTCTCAAAATAGGAAATCTCTCAAACTTCTTCAAAATGTTTCTTTTCTACAAGAGTAGCCATATTTGCTGTAATTGCTGCCAATGGAATAATTAAATATGATTCATAAATCAGCAATGGAAACGGTATGTAGTTACCAAAATTTTCTTCTTTTCTCTAATATGTAAGTATAATAAATTTTAGTGAGCAACCTTAGATAAAAATAGATTAAACTTGTTTTTCAATTATTTTCTTGAAAATAATATAATAGCAAAATACTTGCTATTTATGAAATGATTTTTATGTAAACACAATTATGAACAAAACTTTTATTTGAAAGTAAACATCAACAATTGACATAAAATCCATAAAAATACAGTATTTTCTATTCTACAATATAAAGTACAAAATAATGATTCCAATTTCCTGCCTTTTGAATGGATCTTAGTTTACGATTCAATCTTCAATGGGAAATAAATTTCTTTAAAATTTAAATTTATCCTTTTGTACTTTGTCAGGGGGAAAAAAACTACATTAACATTCTCAGTTAAACATGTAAGATTTTTCAGCAGTGTTAAACATACACAGAATGTATACAATCATGGTCTATAGTACCAGACAAAAAAGTAAATGGCAACCAAGCTTTGGAACTATGCATAATCTCTACAGTTAATCAGAAATGATTAAAAGGTTTTTATAAAAATGAGCCTGAGAATGTAGTTTCAACTTACCTAAATTTGCTGCGCTATTGGAATTTATGTTGTATAAAGTAACTCCAAGTTGTATAATGGAATAACACAAAAGCATACTTGTTTTACACTGCATTTTCCCAAGTGGTTACAATTTATTTCTCAGAGAATAAATGTTATTTCCTATTACATTAAACTTTGTACAAGAACTAATAATGATCCTTTATTGCATTAAGGCAAAATAGTACAATTTTCCTGGAAAATTTCTGTTTTTAAAAGATTAACACATGCAACAACTTTATTTTGTTTATCATACCATGTCAATAGTAGAAAAATTCAGATAAATTTGCATGAATGTCTGCAGTCCTATTTTAGTAACTACTGAAGAAGCGTATACACTCTTTCTATATACATTGGCATGGTTTACTTCTCATCTATTTCTGCTACCAGTGAAAGGGTTTAAAAACCTATTCAGAAAAATCCTTGAATATTGGATCCAAGACAATAAGCAAGCCAAGAATAAATGTTGGGTTCTAAGTTTGGCTTGTTAAAAAACAACAAATCAGAAATTCTGGTTTGGATGTAATATTCTACCAAAAAAAGAAAAAGAAAAAAGAAAAGAAAGGAATAGTAAAGATTAACACATACACTGTAATGCTTTCTCAGCCTTGATAAACAAGAATTTAGAAGCATTCTGTCTTGTTATGTATCATCTGGCTCAATGTAAATTCTAAAATACTCAATTTTAAAGCAGAACAAATAAACAAGTTGTAATAAGTGAACTTTTTCAGTTTTAATAAAGTAAACAGCTATTTATGGTAATATAGGGTCATGGAAACCATCCTTTCTTTAAAAAGCTATGCTTATTCGGAAAGGAGAAGCATGAAAAGGAAACTGAATTAGCAATATAATGATGACTATATGTGAGAAAATGTTTTAGGTTTTATCAACTCTTATTCGTTCAGGGTTTAAAATTGCAACACTCTTGCTAGAAATCATTGTCTGCACAATTTCATTGATTTTGGCTTTATTTTCTACAAATATTTTTTGCTCAAGTTCTTAGGATCAATGTTTATTAAGAAGTGTTGAAATGCAATAAACATTTGCATATAAATTGTAAACAACTGTCCCAGAAAGAGACAAATTTGGGCCAAGGTAAAAGTTAACTGTTCATATTTTAAAGAGTAGTATTCCATCTTAGAACACCTGTAGTTCCAAACTAAAATTATTTTCATCTTTTTTCAACTGGACATTACTTCTCAATAAATACAATTGGATTGCTAAGGACATCTTCCAATGACATGGGTACAGAGTTTCAATTGCTTCAAATGACAAAAAACTTGAGTGTTGAATAATCTGGAATGCAAGTCAAATCTAATGTTGCCTGTAATTAACATCAATTATTTTTATTTTTTAATGGTCTTGAAATTCAAGCAGAATTTTTTTCAAGAAAACAAATAAATGCTGATTTAGAACATATACTGCCAAAAATGATACAGTACTGAAGAATCATTCTCTGGTAACTTCCAATATTTTGAATATATTATTGTTGAACACTGTCCTGAAGTATGGCCTGGAATCTTTGCACATGAGATTGCATAAAGGAATTTTCCCGGTATTGGCAAGATCTTCTATGTCCCAAATTTCTGGCATACTGCAACCAGGCCTAAAAATATTTATAAAAATTATGAGCAAACAAAGACACATATTATTAAATGAAAGAATTCTGTATCATTTTCATACAGGTCAATAGAACCACCTCAGGTTTCACATCTCAGTTGTTAGAAAAATGGGGCAGAATTCACTCCCTTTTAGTCAATGCCCATGCATTGTTTTATATGTGTAGACCCACACAGATTTTAGACCTCTATATAACTTGTGTTCTAAATTACATGTTTACATATAGAATGTTCTTCTCATTTCAGACTTTTTCCTCTCAACATGTAGATACAATAAAAGAGTTGCAATGAGAATGTAGAAGTCCTGAATACGGCTTCATCTCTGCCTTTTGTCACATGAGAGAAATGAACTAATGGATTTTAACAATAAAGAGACTGTAGTGAACATTGTGGATAGAGCACAGAAAAATGTATTTGGAAGTGAACAAAAACTTTCCTTTTATAAGTCAGTTGTGTTAGATTAGGGGTGTCAAACTCAATTTCATTGAGGGCCGTATCAAGATTGTGGTTGACTTCACGGGGGCCAGGGTGGACATGGCTAGGATGGGTATGGCTGGGGTAGGCATGGCCAGCTCCCATTGCTGCTGTGGTTGCTCTCCTTGGCCAGGTTGCTCATGGTGTGTGCAGGAGGGCAAAATGTGTTGGTCAGACAGAGGCCCACTCCCTCCTTGCGAGGAGCCTTGGTTTTGTAACTAAAGCATTCTCAGCAATAGGATGGGAGACCACCAGGAAAGGTCAGGAGGCGGCGGCAAGGGGATGGCAACAGGAAGCAGCAATGGCCACCTGATAAGGCAGGATTTACCTCAGACCTTCACTCTCTCTCATTATAATCTTCCTTCCTTCTGTTCCCTTTTCTTCTTTTTCCTTCCCTCTTCATTCTCCTTTCTTCTTCCTTCCCCTGTTTCCTTCTTTTTCCTTCTCTTCTTCTCTTTACTTTCCTTCTTTTTCTTATCTTTCTTGTCCCTTCTTTGGATGCTCAAATGCAAAAGGAGAAGCATTTCTTTCTCCCCCCCCCCAATAATTTTTATTGTTCTTTTTCAACTTTTACATGTTTTAATAGTTTTAACAGTTCTGTGCCATCATTATTATATAAAGCAATCTCATGTAAATATCTACATTTATATACATTTATCTATAATTTTCTTATCTCCATTGTCTTTATTTCTATTGTTCAACCATTTATACCAATTGTCCCAAATTTCATAATACTCTGACTCTCCTTTATCTTTTAATTTTAATGTCAATTTATCCATTTCAGCACAAGTAATTTTTTGAATTACTAATTCCTCTGAGGGTGTATTATTTTATTTCGAGCATTGTGCATATACTATCCTTGTTGCTGTATGTAGTAAAATGTATTCAATCTTTTTCCTATATTTCCCTTTAATTATTCCCAACAAAAACAACTCCAGTTTAAACTCTATTCTATCTTCCCTATTTCTTGTATCCATCTCCATATTTTAGTCCAGTATTTTTGGGCTTCCGGGCCACCATGACCACCACATATGATAGAAGATACCTTGATTCTGTTTGCATTTCCAACATGTCGGATTTATGTTAGGGTACATTTTGGCCAATCTCATTGGTGGCAAATGCCAATGATAAAACATCTTGTACATATTTTCTTTATAGATCTCTGATCTTGTTAATTTTTGTTCCAAATATTTTCCCAATCTGCTAAATCTGCTAGTCCTGTCTTTGTTCTCTCACCTTTCTCAGAATCTGTTTCAGAGTTTGTATCTACTTTTCCTTGTACATCATCAGTTCATCCCTTGTTATTTTATAAATTATATCTCTTACTTTCTTTCATGTGAACCTAATATGCGCTTCTCTCGATAACCTATGCCTTCTGGCATAATTTGTATGAACTCTGTATACACCATCCAATTCATTTAGGATTTCATGCTTATCTCTTTGCAGAGGTTCTACTATTATTTCAGCCATTATCATTTCTAGGTCCTCCTTTTTTGTCTCTGTAACATTTTGAAATCTTAAGATCAAAGGCTGTGCGGTTCATCTCCAAATGGATGAGAGAATCCTCTAAGTCTTTGTTTAATTCTATCATCTTCTGATCCACCAACTCAAGTTTCTTCTCAGTTTGTTCCGTTCTTGTCTCCACAGCTTTTATTGTTTGTTCATTTTTTCTTTTCCCTGTTGAATTGAGCCCCTTTTTTTCATCTAATTTGTGTATATCATTTTTCATTTCACCTATCTCTATTTTCATTTCAGCATTATTTTTAGACTTTGTTTCTTGGAATTTAATCATTGTTTCCTGAATTGCTAAAAGGGTTGTTTGCATATTTGGTGTATTTGATGTTGTATTTTGTTTTTCCATGGTAAGCATCCCTTCAATTGACCTTTGGGTCACTGAAGAAACAATCGACATAGATGGGTTTGCTGTTGTTTTTTCCCCAGCCTTCAGTGTTGTTGTTAGTGATTCTCATCATTTATTTGAAGATTTTGTTTTGTTCTTTAATTTTTTTTATACGTTATCCCAAATTAACATCCAGTAATTTAAATACTATTTTTTTAAGTTTTAATTTGTTTAGCCAATCTGAAATTAATTTGTACTTAACTTAATACTCTATACACGATTCTCTATAATTATGCTCCGTCTAGTTTCTCTATCTTTTCAATATTCAACCTATCTTTCAATATTCAACTCATCTCAGTATCACCTTTTGATCATCTCTTAATCACTGTTCTAAATCCTTTTCCGAAAAATCCAAGTTCATTAATAAGATATCCACTTATGATACACTTTGTAGAGCAATCGATTAATTCTCTACATTATTTCACATTGTGTTGATATATAATTATCAATATTTAATATACTATTTAATCTAAGAAAAATATAAGACACACTTATAATCCATTCTAATATCCAAATTTAACTACTATAATGTAAATTAATAATATGTTATATGATATAAATTACTAACTTAAACACTTATCTATTTATATTCTATTCTTTATCCTAAGATCAATAAATCAATCAGCAAAGTTAAACTTACACACTCTATTTCAAATATATGACAAATTCATTAAGATGTTTTCCCACCTATATTAATATGAGTATAAGAATATATATATATATATATACATACATACATACAAATATTTTAGTCTCTTATTTGTACAAAAATATCAATTCTTAATAATTATAAAATTATTTCATTAAACACCTTCTCAATTAATTATTCCTACCATTAATTAGCCTTTGATTGTCAATTAAACCTTTATTGTATAACATAAGTTGTTCTGTTCTATGTAGACTCAGCAGTCTCTGTTGCATCAGCCACTTCCGTTTCTTTCTTTCTTTCTGCTCTTCTCTGTCCTTAACGCCACTGAAGAATAAGCAATCAGTTCCTCAAGTTCCTTAGGCACCTGCTCCCAGACTCTTCCTCACTTTGAGTCAAAGTATCTTAAACCTGTCCGCTTCTATTCTTCTCGTTTGTCCATTTGTTCAATCCATTTGCAGAAATTAACTGGCTTGGGCAAATCCTTCACTTTCAAGCGCTGCTATCACCACTGCCAAATTACCACCCACTTATTGAGCTCAGGCCCGATTCTTTCTGAGACTCACTGTTCTGCCCTTCACGATCTGTGATCTTTTCCTTTTCCGATAACACTCTCCATTGTTCTCAGCTTGAAAGTTCAAAAAAAAAAACACTCAATGCCACAGTCTGTTATCCAATTTCTCCCTTCCTTTTTCAGTTAGGCTGTCTCGATCTTAGGTCTCATTTAAAAAATGACAGATGCTTGCACATTGGAATAAAAGGGTATCCCTTCATTGCAGCGGGTAATCGCCCTCCCCTTCGCTGCTCCTTGGGTTTTCCTACTCATCCACAAATCCCTCCAAGACTTGAGTGCCCTCAGAGGGGGCTCCAAACTTGTAGATTCAGGGCTAAGCAACTGAGCCCATCCTTCTTTCCCCTCACCGCCGCAACGTCACCCCCGGAACCACCGAGAGAAACATTTCTTGATGTCTCCTCACCTTGTGATCAAATGCCACTTTTGCTAGTAGTTTGTGGCCACATAAAAGACTGAGAACAAACCAGGCTCAGTTTATCCAACGCTTGCATTTCATGGGGATATCCACAGATAATAGTATAGCAAAATGGGCGTTGTTTACCTGAATGCCACTTTTCCTTGTTAGGCAAGGTCAGGATGGGGTGATACTCTTTGTTAGTTGCTTAGGACTGAGTCTGTGCAAAAGGCTTATTAGCCTATCTCCGCCCACTCCTCCCCAGTTTCTGTGAAGTCAGTGTGACAGACCAGATTGCCTCTAATAAAGGCAAAAGAAAAAACAAGAATATTAGCAGGACCCCTTCCCTTGGGTCCCATGAAAGGAATCTTCCCCTAGGGTGAGGCTGACCTGTCTTGCCTAACAAGGAAAAGTGGCATTCGGGTAAACAACACCCATTTTTCCTTGTAAGGCTGCGACAGGTCAGGATGGGATATAGGAAAGCAGAGTTGTCCTCGGGAGGGTTAAGACTGGTCCTGGCTTACATGGTCCAAAACAACTTATTGGAGGACCCCTCTACTAAATGCCGCATCTGCTGAAGTGAAGGAGTCCAGGTGGTAGTGACGGATAAAGGCGAAGGTGAAGTCCAGGTGGCTGTTCTGCAGATCTCCTCCAACAATGCCTGCGTAGCCCAAGCCACCGTTGTGGCCGCACTACGAGTGGAATGGGCTGTGATGCTCCTGGGAACTGACAGGGACTTGCTGGAATAGGCTCAAGCTATGCATGCTTTGATCCATCTACTCACTGTAGATGGAGTCACCTTACCCCACAATGAGGAAGGTTGGAAAGAACAAAAGAAAGACTCTGTCCTGCGGGATGCAGCAGTACATTTAATATATATCTTTAAAGCCCTGCACACATCCAAAGTGTGCCAAGTCTTCTCCAACTCATGGACCAGATGAGAACAAAAGTCTGGAAGGACCAGTTCCTGAGCTCTGTGGAAAGAAGTGTTGACCTTCAGGATGAACGCCAGGTCCAACCGTAAAACCACCCAATGAGGATGGAAAAGACAGAGGTCAGGACGAACTGAGAGTGCGACCAACTCTGAAACTCTCCTCGCAGAAGTGACTGCCACCAGGAATGCCACTTTTAGGGTGAGGAGATAAAGACAGGCCTGTCGAAGCAGTTTCATGAGGGACTGCAAGACTTTGGTTAGATCCCAAGTGGGGTACCTATGTGCCAGGAGGACAAAGGTTGGTCGCTCCTCTGAGAAACCTATGGACTATAGGGTGCTGAGCCTAAGATTCTAACTTTCCACAAGTCAATAATGACTAGATGGCAGACACCTGCCTGCGAAGAGTGTTGGGGGAAAGACCCTTGTCCAGGCCTGCCTGTAGAAATTCCAAGACCGCAGCCACTGAGGCTTGTGAAGGTGAGATGTTGGACTTGACACACCAAGCTGAGAAGGATTGCCAAATAGCTTCATAAATACGAATTGTAGAAGGTCTCCTGGAGGACTGAATGGTCTGGATAACCTTGTTGGAGAGTTTGGTGTTTTTAAAAATGCCCCACTCAATTGCCAAACTGCCAGCTGTATCCACTGGGGCTCTGGATGAGACAGGGACCCCTGGAGAAGAGAGACATCCTCCTCAGGAATCCACCAAGGGACAGGCCCATTAAATCAGCAAACCAATGCCAGTGAGGCCAGAAAGGAGCCACCAAAATGAGTTCAGCCCACTCCAATAAGAGCTTTCGAATCACCGCTGGGATAGTGGCAAAGGCGGACAGGCAGACAGTAATCCAGAAGGCCAGCTGAATGTAAGGCGTTTGTGCCTTCTGCTCCCTGGGAGAAATATCTAGTACAAAATCTGGCCAAGTGGGCATAAAGGGACGTGGCAAACAAATCCACTACTAACAATCCAAACCTCAGAGAGATTTGATGAAATAGAGGATGTAATTACAATTCAGCATGGTCAATGGTTGTCCTGCTGAGCAAATCCACCTGTACATTATCCGATCCAGAGATATGCTCAGCTCTGATCGACAGAAGGTGTCATTTCTCCCACATGACCAGGGACTCCACCTCTGTCATAAGGGAAAGGGACTTGGTATCTCCTTGTCTATTGATATGGGCTTTTGTGGCCACATTGTCAGTCCCAACACCTGACAGCGTAGAGATCCCAACACCTGACAGCGAAACTTCCTCAGGGCCAAATGAACAGCTCTAAGCTCTAACCAATTGATGCTATGAGCCTGTTCCTGTTCAGACCATAAACCTTGAGCCCAGAGGGAACCTGAATGGGCACCCCAACCTGCCAAGGAGGCATCAGTAATAAGGACAAGGCAGGATTCAAGCTTGAACGAGTGACCTTTGGACATGGCCCTGGAAAGCCACCAGCGGAAGGAAAGTAAAATATGCTTGAACAATCTAACCTTCCTGGGGGAATGGCTGGATCCAGCCTTCTGAAAAGGTAGCAAGAACCACTGCAGGGATCTGGCATGGAACCTGGCCCAGGGGACAATGGTAATACAGGAAATCATTTTTCCCAAAAGTTGAGAAAGAAGGGCCAAAGGGACAGAACTCGTACCCTGGATACCCCTAATCATCCCCTGTAGACCCTCCAGTCTCTCCTGTGATAGAAAAACTTGACACACTCTAGTGTCAATAATGGCCCCCAAATGAAGGAGATGAGTAGTAGGAGAGAAATGGCTCTTTTTCTTATTAATGGAAAACCCTAGGTCCTGCAGAACTGAGATCGTGACTTGCAGATCCTGCTGAGCCCTCTGAAAGGAAGAAGACATGATTAATATGTCATCCAGATAACATTGTAAATGGACCGGGAGAGTACGAAGGTGTGCAGCTAAAGGCGCCAGGACTTTGGTAAAAACCCTGGGGGAAGAAGACAAACCAAAGGGAAGGGCCCTGTACTGGAAATGGCACCCCGGCAACAAAACCTAAGAAACCTCCTATGTGAGTGACAAATAGGAACATGCAAATAAGCTTTCATCAAGTCTATTAATGTGAGGAAGTCCCCCTGCTGAATGCTCTCCAAGATGGAAGAGTGTGCATCTTACAACACCTGTACACAATGTATTTATTGAGTCGTTTCAGATCAAAAATTGTCCTCCACCCCCCCCGAGGCCTTGGGAATAAAGAAAATTCTAGAGTAGAATCCTATCCCTTGTTGGTCGAGGGGAACCTCCTGAATGGCCTTGAGATCCAGCAAATGCTGGATGACTGACTCCATCAGACTCCGCCTCGCAGCATCTCTAGAGACTGGGCAGGAGATGAAGAACCTTGGAGGAGTGGAGTAGAACTCTAAGACCCGATCTAATAGTGGACAGAACCCAGGCGTCTGAAGTAATACCTTCCCATTGGGCCTCAAAGCATGCTAAACGGCCACCAATGGGTTCCCCTCGTGTGCACTAGTGCTGGCGATGGAACGGGCAATTTCCTCCTCCTCAAAAGGGCCATTTGGAAGAAAACTGCTGTTTGCCCTTGCCTGAGTGATCAGGAGGAGGTTCTTGACGTTGATATGCAGGTTTCGACGGCCGGTGAAAACTGGAACTTGGCTCTCCTCTGAATTGAGGGTGTTTGAAATAAGGAGTGGCCTGATGTTCTTTAGGAGTGAAGGAAGATTTTTTTAAATCCTTAGTCTCAATCAAAAGGGACTCGAGGACCTCACCAAAGAGTTTCTCCCCTTGGACTGGAGCAGATGCCAACTTCCATTTACGTCTGCCATCAGCTTGCCAGTTGCACAGCCAGCATATGCGCCTGGCTGTCACAGAGGAAGCAATGGCTTTTGTGGCAAATCTGGTGCTATGTAGGGTCGTGAATTCTATAGCCACCATGATCCTTCCTTCTTGTTGATGTCCTGGTGGGCACGGACATCTGATGAGGGGATTCTATCCTGCAGCTACTTCAGCCACTTGAGCGAAGTCCTTGTAAAGAATGACGCTGCTGTAGAAGCCTTGACAGCCCAGGCAACGGCCAGATGAGATCTCTGTAGCGACTGTTCCACTTGCTTTTCCTCAGCCTTGAGGACTTCCTCCAGGTCCGAAGGAGCAGACAAGGAGGCCAAAGCTGCAACAGGAGCATTCACTGTGGGACCTGAAGCATCTTGGTAAGTTCAGGCCCCACGTTGAAAAACCTGCGGTCAGAGGCCAGAGGATTGGGCCCTGTGGCCAGAACTTCAAGCTGCTTCTTGATTACCTTCAGGAACAGTTTTGAGAAGGAACCACTTCCTTTCTTACCTCCGGCTCATTGAACAGAACATCTGACTCCTCAGGAAGAAGACTGGCCACTACCTCATCATCTGCGCCTTTCAGATTCACGGTGTTCCTAGCCTTGAACAACAAGGGACTAAACAATGAGTGTTTAAAACACCCCGTAAACACTGGAATCTTGTGCAAAGGGCCTTCATCCGCTGACATATTGGATTCTGGCCAATCAGGTTCTCCCACCAATGATGGAGCCACTGAGATAACAGGAGCGAAGTCTTCAGCCAACCCAGAAACTGGATCCTAGATAAAGGAGCCTCTTTCTGATAAGAGATAAGAGAGCTTCACAAATCCGGGATCTTCTTTCTGATAAATCAGAAGCAGCAGATGAATGTCGGGTCGCTCTCTGCAATCCCTCTGAGATGCCCTTCATGATTGCCTTGTCTATCAGGATTTGCAAATTAATTGGAACATCCAAATCAGAAGGGTCAGTTAGCCTGGCTGCAGTGGCAGTAGAAGGAGGGTTCCACCCCCTGTCTACTGTGCCCACGCTCCTGCCAAGGTACCGCTTCTCCATGAAGATCATCAGCTTGACTGCTTCCTTCAGAAGGAATAGGAGAAGTGCCTCTCCTGGACCCATCAGGAGACCAAGTCTGGAAACTGGGTCTGGGAGAAGGTCCAGGCTCCTCCAAATCCACTTCACTAATGAGTGATGCTGGAGAAGTGGGGCGAGCAGACATTGAGCAAGAAGAGGACTGATGCACTTTGTCTATCTGCTTCTCGATGGCCTGATGGCACCTGGCAGCATCTCCTGTGCCTTGGAAGCCTTTTTGACAGGCTGCTTCCCTTTGGTAGAAGCAGTAGGAGCAACCTTTTGAGGTTTGGCTGCTTTGGAAACTGGTTTCCCTTGGGGGTTCAGCCATCTTGAGCAGCAAGGCCAATGCTGGACTGAATGTCCTGTGCTAGGAGGAGAGCACATGAAGGGGTTTATAAAATAACTTCAGGGAAAATCTTCTCCATCCCCACACTGACCACCATTCTCTTCTGCCCTATCCACACTTCAGTAGAAAGTGTTAACACTTCCTACTGGGATTCAAACCCTCCTGGGCCTAATAGGGCAATGACCATAGACTAGTCCTGGTTGGGAGCCCAAGGGTCCTGGTCTACTTCGGGATAGGGAAATCAATCCCCACCGGGAAAAATAGGAATTTTTAGCGCCTACCCTTCGATGTCGTCTGCAGCAGGAAACAGTAACTGGTGGTGACAAAAGGCGCAGAAGTGGTATGAAGAAGAAGCCTGTTCAAAATGGCCACTGGAATCTTCAAAATGGCCAATCTGTGTTTTCAAAATGGCCACCGGCCACGAGGAGTCTTCAAAATGGCTGCCTGATCCACATGAGACTTCTGTTTCTTCCCCAGGGAGGATTCTGAGCTCTCCTTGGATTTTTGTTGCTCTGCAAAGGCAGAGAAACTTGCAAAAGGCAGCCGCAGGACCACGTGGCTCCCTGTTTCACTGCGGAGGGGGAATTCACCCCGCGGCTCTGTGAAGAACGTGGCTGACGCTCACGCACTTTGAAAATGGCCCTCACCGAAAGGCCATCCGGCCGATCAATCCCCTGCTCTTCGCCCTCGGGGGCTGAAAATGGCCCCTGCGGCCCCTGTTTGGCAGACTCCCAATCGTCAGCTGTGCAGCAAAGCACCAAATTCAAAGGGGAAAGGCAAAAAGGAGGCTTTTTTTCATTCAAAGAAGAATTTCCTTGTAAGGCTGCCTTTGGAACTAAAATTTCCAAAGGCAGGAGAGGCAATACCACACATCCTATTCTCCTAAGGACTGAGTAGAAATTGGGGAGGAGTCACCCAGAGTGGGCGGAGGTAGGCTAATAAGCCTTTTGCACAGAATCAGTCCTAAGCAACTAACCAAGAGTATCACCCCATCCTGACCTGTCACAGCCTTATAAGAGAAAACTGTCAGAATGATGGCTCTGATACAGCTGTGTGAAAAAGTCCTGCATGCTTTCAGTTTTAACCTGTATTTACATGTTTAATCAACTTTTCACTCATAGAAACCACACAAAATTAGTACTTTGATGAAAATTTCTGTAGTCAGATTGAGATGCATAATTTTTATTAATATAACCAAAGTCTTTTTAAGGTTTTGAGTGAGTTTATGTGCTAAAGTTGCATTTTCGAGAATGTTAGGATCGAAAGTAGTCAATCAGCAGCGAGCTTTGGCTGACCAATGAAAATGCACAGAGGCTATGAGACAATCAATGTTGTCATACTCTCTGACTATAAATAGGCATGAAAAGCATCAAGAAATTTAATTTAGCTCTGGCTGCAGGCAAAGACGAAGGCCTTTGCTTTTACCAGTACTGAGCAGTGCCATTGCATCATTGTGTTTCATGAAGAAGGTTACTCCTGTACAGAAATAGCCAAGAGAGTGAAATGCCATCGCACCACAGTGAGCAGAGTGGTTGAAAAATACCAAATAACTGGTTCAGTTGATGACAGGGTCCACTCTGGAAGACCAAGAAAATCAACAAAACAGCAAGATCAGGCTCTGCAACACATTTTGATGGCTGACAGGAAGCTCACCTCACCTCAGATTACAAGAATTTGGAGTGAAACGTGTGATGTAAAAGTGTGCATAAGCATAGTGCATCACAGACTGCTTGCCAGAGGGTTCAAAGGCTGCAGGGCTCTAAGTAAACCTTTGCTCACAAACGCTCATCGCTCTCGTCGATGTGCATGGCCCAAGAAGTATGCCAAGTGGACCAACCAACAGTGGGCCAAGGTCATCTTCAGTGACGAGAGCAATTTCTGCTTGACTGGGAATCAATGCAATAAGTATGTCAGAAGATTTCCAGCTGAAGAATTTAGGCTGTATTGCCTGAATCTATCTGTGAAGCATCCATTGCACGTGATGATCTGGGGCTGTATCACTGTTTCTGATATTGGTCAGATACAAATCGTGTAGGGAATCATAAATTCCAAGCAGTATGTGGAAGTCCTGGAAAAGACCATGCTTCCTTCAGCTCAGCAACTTGTAGGGAAGGACTTTTACTTCCAGGATGACAACGCTCCTTGTCATCGACCCAAGTCCGTCTAGCAGTGGATGAAGAAGCATGGTGTTCGACTCCTGGATTGGCCAGCTCAGAGCCCGGATTTGAACCCAATTGAGAACTTGTGGGCCAAGATTGGTTACGAAATAAGCAAGAAGCATCCAAAGACAAAGCAGGAGCTGATTGAATCCATTATTGCAGCCTGGCACCACACTATCACCAAAGATCATGTGCAAAGGCTTATACAGTCTATGCCAAAGCGATACCGCCTGGTGATAAGCAATAACGGCTGGCAAATTTCATATTAGTAACAATGTTTGGTTACCTAAATGGTCCTTTTCAGGGCCACAAACAATAAAAATGTTAACAAAACACTAGCATCGGCCTTAGTAATTGCAACACATATGCCACTGGGTATGCATCAGTTAATCTGTTTTCATAGTCGTTGTAAGCATGCATTGTAAGCATGCAAGAAAATTTACAATCCCCATCCAAACAGCACCAAATTGTAAAAAACTTATGCTTTTCACTTAAAAACCACCAGTATTTATTTAAATATAACAATATTTGCATAGCAGTTAGCATAAAATATCATAAAATTAATGGCCTATCAAAAAAAAATGTCATAAACTGTAAAGCATGCGGGACTTTTTCACATAGCTGTATTGATCAGAGTTCCTCTGTTTTTAATGTACAATAGCTTTAGCATTTAAGAACAGAGGTAAGTTAGTTACTTTTCTATTAATACATAATCCTTAAAAGGGCTCTCCTGTAGGGACTCTGTCATGGTCTAATACAGACTGGAAATATAGCAGAGGAAGATTTCTCCAGTAGAAATGGCTGTTTGCAACACACAAGGAGGGGATACTTTCCCAAGAGCTTACAATTCAAGAATACCAATATGCCGTTTGTTAAGTGCACATGAAATATCTCAGGATGGGGAAGGCCGTGGTGGCCTAGTGATAGAACATCCCCTCAGGGTCTTCCCAACCCACTAAGATACCACATGCTTCTCCCTCCCTCTTGTCACACTCACTTATCTTGCAAACACCTGTCTCCTCTCTGCCACTGTTTCTTTGCCTTTGAGGAAGCCAGCCAGCAGCGTGGGGGGATGGTCCCTCCCCAGCCAGCCAGCAGAGTTTGCTGCGCTGGGAGAGGAATGAGACCTCTTTGTTCCATGGAGCCCAGAGCCACTTGAGCAGGGAGGATGAGGAGGATGAGAAGAATGGCAAGACTTTGTGCCAGCTAGCTAGTCAGGCAGGGAGTAGGTCAGACGACGATGGCTGCCAGGAGAAGGGTGATCATGGCTGCTCAGGTGGCTGCCGCCACCAGCAGCTTGTGTGCCTCTAATGCATCCGGGCTGAAGAAAGTGAAGGTGCAGCTGTGGGCTTGCCTTCAAAGATCACTCCAAGTGCCCAATGTGCATGCAGGCGCAGCATATGCATACAGCTGTGCTCCATGGACAATGAGGTCTCATTCCTCTCCCAGGGTGGTGAATTCCGGTGGGCTGGATGCAGGTATGAAGGGCCTGGCCCTGCAGTGCTTCCTTGCTCAGTTGAAGGTTTTGTTCCTGCCCTCAGACTGTAAGGCTGGCCATGGAATTGGAATCAACTGGGGGAAGTAACCAATGCTGTCCATGGCCCAGGTGTGCTCCTCACTTGCGTGTGCCAGCCTTACTGTTTGAAGGCAGGAACAAAGCCTTCAACTGAGCGAGGAGGCACTGCGGGGCCAGGTCCTTCACACTCGCGTCCAGCCCGCTAGAGTTTGCCATGCCAGGGGAAAAATGAGAGACCCTGTTGTCCCGCAGAGCCCAGCACCACTTGAGTGGGGAGGACAAGGAGAAGAATGGCAAGACTTAGGGTCAAGCGGGGCTGGCTGGTTGGGGAGAGGGAAATCATGGCTGCTCAGGGGGCTCCTGCTTCCCTCACCAGCTTGGGTGCCCTGGCTGAAGCATAGATCACTCTCTCTCCCTCTCCTTCTCCCCACCCCCTCTCTCTGTGGTGGCAGTGGTAGCGTTGCAGTGCCTGGCTGGTGGGGTGCTCAAATAAGCTGGTGTGGGGCATGGGGGTGGAGGTCCACACACACTGTCTTGCTTCGTCCTCCATCCCCTACCACCTCACTTTGTGGCTGCTGCACCAGTGCGTTGCTCAGCCTTCTCCTCCTCCATTATGCCAGCGAGCAAGGAAAAGTGGTGAAGAACGAAGAAAGGCACTGGGGGGAGATGAAGGACTAATCAAGGTAGAGGTGCAGAGCTGCCCCACCCACCCTGCCCCAGCTTACCTAAGCAGCCTTCAGCCAGGCCACCCATGCCAAACCCCCATCCCCCAACCCTCTCAGGGCAGCCACATGCATTCACTAACCTGCTTTCCAGCTGTTAGCCACCGTGATGTGCAGGACAACTGTGGGACTACAGTAAAAAAAAATAGTTCAGACCTTCCAACTTCTCATGGAAAAAAATCTTGCGATGTTGGAAGGTCTGAACTATTTTTTTATATTGTAGTCCTTACAGACTACTTTTGTTGCCCTGCATGTGGTGACAGAGAATTGGGCCTGTGCATGCACACATCTGCCAGGATGGCATGGGCCGGCCCCTTACCCCTCCAGAATGGCCAAGTGGGCTGGATGTGGCCTCATTGTGGGCCGCATCTGGCCAATGGGTCTTGAGTTTGACACCCCTGTGATCAAAGCCATATATAATGATTCCCACAGCAGCTTCTCCCTATGTCATAGGCCTCAGTGTTTAACAAAACTCTCCTGCATTATTTTCTAGAGGCCATTTTAGGTAGGGAAGGGAATGGGAAGCTTTTCTTTCTTACATTAAAGTTCAAAAAGGTTAAATTTATGTAGAATTATTTTGCATTCCAGTCTTAAAACTGGAATGCAACCAGAATGACAGTTCTGCTGAACTACAAGTAGATAGATGGATAGAGAAATTGATTTAGTATTTATTACTAACTTCTATGACCAAGCTTAACAGCAGGTTACAAGAAATTCAAGAACAATTATCCTAACAGTTAAAATTTATCTAAATTTTAATACATAACTAAGATAAAGATACACTATACAAATAGCCTGCAAATGGTTTAAGGCACCAGCGTAGAAACAGGAGACTATGACTTAAACATGCCTAGTCTTGCCTTCGGCATGAAAAGTGACTTTGAGACAATTACTCTCACTCAGTCCACTCAATTCACAGGATTGTTTTTTTTGGGGGGGGGGAATTGGGAGGAGAAAGGAATGTTAGGTATGTTCACCATCTTGAGTTATTTACAATAAAAATAAAACTGAGATATAAAATAAAAAGGGACCAGAATTTCCATCATTAAAGTAATACAACTGTAAATCACATCATGCAAAATCATTTCATGAAATGGGTGATGTTAAAAGGAATCTCAAAACTTTCCTAGTATGCATTAGAGAGTAGCACTCTGCTCGTTGAACATTTGAGAGACACAATTAGTTTTATTACTGAATACTTACTTTGTTCGCCTCAGGCACCAAGAATCTTCTAAAATGTAGTAATTTACTCCCATTTTTAATAGTCCTTTTTTAACTTCTTTTGCAGGTTTTCGGCTATACATGGAATAAACGATTTTCGTTCTTGCCCTTTACAGAAAAGCAAAATATTATGATTGAAGAGGTGATAGAAATGATACTCTAGTCTACATAATTTATTCTTGCATCCATTTTTATAGAGCCAAATGCCTTCTCATTAATTGTCATGTCCTTGGTGGAGACTGACTCTGAGGGAGAGGAGGAACAACTGACAGGGAGTGGAAGTGTGGCTCTGGAGGTTGTGGAGGAGGCTGGGGAAGGCCAAAGGCCGGCTGAGCAGTCAGAGGAGGACCCAGGCCCATCCCCTCTCCATCCTAGGGCACGCAGGGAGGAGAGGGTAAGGGAAAGATATGGTCTACTTGGGAGGAGAGGGCCTTGATCCTCTTCATGGGCTGCAGCTGTGACAACTGAATAAGAGGACGGACATGCGTACGGGTGAACGCTGGAAACAAAGCATGGACATATCTCTAGTTTATGGTTCCTTTCTGAGTTTGGCATCCTTCCCAGTGTGTGATCTGTTATCTGTGAACGTCCTCCAGCCCTTATCTTGCCTGGTTTGTGTTGCTTTTTTCTCCTTCTTGTAAGTGTTTCTGTGGGAGTTTTTTGTCTTCTGTCAAGGATATTTGGAAAAGAATGTGCAGGAGGAAGATAAGAAGAAAAAGTTTTGGTTGACCGGGTTAAACTGCAAAAGCAACAACTAAGCTACCCTGGAATTTAAACTAAAAAAAAAAGTAACATTGTTCCCAAAGAAGATTTTGAAGTAGCGAAGGAGAGAGAAAAGGGAAAGGGTTTGGTTTTATTTCTTCTCTCCTTTTCCCTATACTGACAGCTAAGAGATCTAAATAAGAAATTGGAAAAAAAATCCACTTTGACATCAATAGGCATTTAAGCTGAAAATAAAATGTCAAAGGGATAATAAAGATTTCTGGATACTTAAAACCTTTTAAAAGCAGGAAACGAAAGAAAAAGAATAAAAGGGCAGGATCTGGAAAAAAGGGAGGAGACTGCCTGGAATTAAGAGGAATTTACAATGAAACCTCAACAAGACTTCTAAAAGATACATTTTAACTGAAACTTGGCTACAAAATAGTAGAACCCCGGGAAGAGAAAGTGGAAAAAAGAAGCATGAGGAAACAGCTTGGGAGTATTTGGATTATTTGGTGATCTCTGGATTTTTGATTATTGCATTTGAATGACTAAAATCAATTGGGTGGTTGTTTAAAAGTGTTTTAAAATGGCACTACTTTTAGATGAACTGAAAATGGAACTTAAAAAGTACAAAGAAGATGCACAAGAAGGGAGAGGTTCTTTTGGCTTCATATTTCAATTCTTAGAAATGGAGAACTATGAGAAACAACAAGAAATGCCTGAAGAACAAGAAGACTGGGACAAAGAAGAAGCCATCTTTAATGAACAAGTAATTTTATGTGGGGGGGAAGGAAAGGGGGGAAAGAGAATGAAAAGTTTAAAATTTGAAAAAACAACCAAAAAAAAGGAATAATAACTTGAAAAATAAGTATAATATTAGAAAGTAACAGAAGAGAGGAATACAGAAGAGAGAATTAGAACTAGAGAGACAAGGGGGTAAAAAGGGGAGGGAGAAGAAGAGAGGGAAGAAGGAAAGGAAAATAAGTTATAAAGGACAGAAACAAGATATGGAGAAATAGGGCCTATTTAGAGATAATGGGTGAAAATTTAATTGAAAAAGGGATTCTGCAAAGGTATAGTATTGTTATATTAGAAATAGAAATAATTTTAGAAAATATGAAACAATGTATGATTAAAATGATGGATAAAATAGTTATTGTAATCTAGTGAAATGTTTGTTAATAAATAAATGAAATAAAATGAATGAGAGAATTGAATTAGGAAAGGATGGAAACATTTTAATTATTTAATGTTTTATAAAATATAAGGGAAGAGAAATAGGGGGAAAAAAATTAATTACGGGAAGCTTATAAGTATTCCCAAGGAAGTATGATATTTAATTGAAAAGTAATGTTAAAGATGTTAAGACTTTAATGAATATTAATGATAGAACTGAATTGGAATGGAATGAGTGTTTTAATTACATATATTTATAATCTTTCTTTCTTTTTTTTTTAAAGTAAAAGTTTTATTGATTTTAACAACAAACAAAAACACATAAAACATAACATAAAAACATCATCATCCTTCATAAATTTACAGACAGTGTGTCGGTTGGTTTACCACTCCTTTTTGTGCATCCATTTCATAGTCATCATAATAATTATATTACATAATAACTCATATTATCAATCAACTATTATATATCCTAATATCATTATTAAACAATCATTTGACTATAATTTTACTAATTCATACTTAAGCGAGATAACTATAGTTTAGTTAATTTATTTTCTAACAAATCATAAAATCATACCAAGTCTATCTTAATAAAATATTATCAAAATATTATCAAAACCAAAAATAAAATAAAATGTATATTCATTATTTCCTAGGTTTCTAAATATTTTATTATTATATTGTATTATCTAACCATTGATAAAAAAGATCCCAAACTTCATAAAATTGTTTATCTTCTTGTTCTCTAATTTCAAATGTCAATCTACTCATTTCAGCACATTCCAATATTTTCTTAATAACTTCTTCTTCTAATGGTATTTTCTCATTCTTCCAATTTTTAGCAAATACAATCCTAGCCACTGTTAATACATTTACAATCAAATACTTTAAGTTTTTATTATATGTATCAGGTAAGATTCCCAATAAAAAAATCTCTGGTTTCAAATCTATATGTTTCTTTGTCATTTTTTCCAACCATATGCGAATTCTAGTCCAATATTTTCTAGCGTCCTCACAAGTCCACCACATATGGTAATATGAGCCAGGTATCTGATGACATTTCCAACATTTTTCAGATTTATTCTTGAACATTCTTGCTATTCTTGTCGGGGGAAAATGCCACCTGTAAAACATCTTATACAAATTTTCTTTATATGCTGTTGACATTGTCATTTTATAATTTTGAGACCACAATTTTTGCCATTTCTCTAAATCAATCCCATATCCAAAATTCTTCCCCCAAGCAATCATTGTTTCTTTAACTTGTTCTTCCTCTAATTTAATTTCCAACAAATAATTATATAATTTTTTGATCACTTTTTCATCAGTACCTGTCAAAATCCTATCTAAATCAGTCAATTTATCATAGAATCCTTCCATTTTAGAATCTCTTTAAGATACCTTGAATGTATTTGCGCATATGAAAACCAATTCATCTTTATGCCTTGTTCTTCTAAATTTTGCATCGTTTTAAGTTCACCCTTTTCATCTAGTAATTCCCCATATCTAACTGTTTGTTCCTTCTTATAGGTTATAGGATAAGAAAAAGCTTCAATAGTTGATAACCAAACTGGGATTTTCAAATAACATTGTTTCTTAGTTTTCTCCCAATTCAACCATAACGATTCCCGTATATAATGCCTTCTAAAGTAACCCTGTGATTTAGTTCCCTTATACCAAAAAAACCAATAATAAATCATGTCCTTCTAATGCCAACAATCTGGTCTTTCTTAACGTTATCCATTCTTTAGCCCACATTAAGTTTGCAGCTTGATAATACAACTCCCAATTAGGAAGGCCAAATCCTCCTTTAATTCTAGCATCCTGTAAAAGTTTTAATTTTATTCTCGCTTTCTTACCTTGCCATATATACTTCAACACAATTTTATTCAGTTCTTCAAATTAATCCTTACCTAACCTAATTGGTATTGTTTGGAACAAATACAAAATTCTAGGTAGAATATTCATCTTAATTGTTGAAATTCTACCTATCAATGACAATTGTAGGTTTTCCCATTTTTTCAGATCAGATGCTATCTGCTGTTTAAGTTTAATATAGTTATTCTCTTTCAGTGTAGTACATCTTGACGTCAAACATATCCCCAAATATTTAACTTTGTTCGTAACTTGAATTTTCAATAGGTCTGCCAGCTCTTCTCTTTGTCTTAACAGCATGTTCTTTGTCAAAATCTTTGTTTTGTCTTTATTTATTTTCAAGCCAGCCATCTCACCATACATCTCTATCTTTTCCAATAGTTTTAAAGCTGTCTCTAGAGGATCTTCCAAAATAAAAACCAAGTCATCTGCAAAGGCTTGCAGTTTAAATTCCTCCTTTTTAACTTTCATTCCTTTTATGTTTGTATCCTCTCTAATATTTCTATTTAGCACTTCTAAAGTCAATATAAATAACAAAGGAGATAATGGGCATCCTTGTCTTGTACCTTTTTTAATATTAATAGAATCTGTAAATTCTCCATCTATCATTACTTTTGCCGTTTGCTTATAATATATGGCTTCTATTGCTTGGATAAATTTGTTTAATGAGAAAAGAAAACATGAAACTGAAACACGACAGACAAAAGTATGAGTATAATGATTTGAACTGATATGAGATAATTAAAATAAATTTGAGAAAATAAAGAGAGGAGAAAAACTATGTAGAAAATGTAAAACAGTAATAAGATATGGAATAGAACATAAAAGTGAGCATGAAATTGAGTTTGTGTCTGTATGAAGAAGTGTAACCTGGGACCATGCTATTTTCAAAAAAAGATGTTTTATTTGTATTATGGTTTTTTTTTTGTGAAAACCCAAATAAAATAAAAAAAAAAGATATTGTGAATGGTGAAATATAATTAATACCTGGTGGGAGAATCCTGAGGTCCACTAGATGGTAAATGGGGCAGCATCCATGATTTAATGGCAAAACAAAAAGCTTAGGTTGAAGTGTCTCTGAAGTTATTAAAGGAATGACAGTAATCCTTGGGCAAAAGATCACACAAGGGTACAATTTGGATATGAGGTCTCCTTAAAGAATTTATTTTCATGAAAATGTACATGGTTGCCTAATTCACAGTGACTAGAGGAGGATTACAGAAGTAAAACCTCAAATATAAAATCCAATAAACCCTTATCCCCCTGGAGGGACAATGATCACAATAGGCTCTGTGTTGCCCTGAGGTCCCCAGACTTGCTAGCAAAACATGTTTTCAGGCCTGTTGAAAGAGCATCCAGGGGGAGGGGATAATTTTATCTCTTCAAGAGTGATGTTCCATTAGGAGGGAGCTACCACATAAAGGGTCCTTCTTCTTGGTTCCACTACATCAAGGGTGTCAAACTAGATTTCATTGAGGGCTGCATCAGGGTTGCGTTTGACCTCAGGGAGCTGGAGGTGCATAGCCAGGGGAGCATGGCTAGCTTGATATCTGTTTTTGGCTGTGACAGTCTCCTGCAGCCCTCTGCCAATGAAAACGGACCTTGGAAGGAGGCTGTGTGCAGCTCCCCTGAGCTCTGCTTTCAGCTGCGTCTGTGTCCTGCTGGCCTTTGCCAGCCAAAACAGACCTTGGGAGGGCCATGCATGCCCCTTCCCCAGCTCTGTTTTCAACTGCAATTCTCTGCCAATGAAAATGGAGCTTGGGCAGGGGCGGGGGCTGCAACCAGCTCCGGTCCTTTGCTGTTTCCAGGGCAGCCCCACAGGCCAGATCTAAGCACACCCTGTGGGCCGGATGTGGCCTGCGGGCCTTGAGTTTGACAACCCTGCACTAGATAAACCTCCTTAAGTGAGGGGATCAGTAACATACCCGCCTCTCCAATTTGGTGGGCAGGGTAGACAAACTATAATGTTTTAAGATCACTGAAATTCTGATGTTTCCTGCTGGAAATTGATTGCTACATAGTTGGATTGTAGCTAGGATGCAAGACCAGTATCAAATGAAATATCAATATATGTAAAGGTTTTCCATAAGAAATATGAGTCAGCTAATTAGAATCTAAGTAAAATTGTTTCCATGAACATCAATCTACAACTGAAGAAAAGCTAAAGACCAATAAAAATAAAGTGAGATGATATTCAAAAAATAAAGTAGGACTAACTGCAATATGCAGTTAGGAACTTGGTCCTTAGTCATCTTTAAGGGCTGTCTCTAAGAAGGTCTGTCACAAATCTTCTGAGACTGAATTCCATGTCAAAAAGTACCTGGTGGACACTGGTCAGGAAAGGTACAATAAATAAATACAGTTGGAAAAAGCTTATATGGCAAAGGGCTTGATACTACTACAGATGCCATTAGGTAGTTACCTCTTCAACTTCTTTTTCCCCTGTTAAATTCAAGTAGTATTCAAAGGACAAGCACAAAAAATGGAAAGAGGGACACATAACTAAGGCTGATTATCAGCAGATAGCCAGAATATGCAAAGATGAAGCCACGAAAGCAAAGGCTCAGAACGAACCAAGGCTTGCTACAAAAGTCAAAGATAATAAAATAGTTTATTTTAACATATTAATAACAAGAAAAAAAGTCAAGGAAACAAGTAGGTCCACTAAAGAGAGAAGATGGCAAGGAAGTAACAGGCAGTAGGGAGAAAGCAGAGCTGCATAACTCATTCTTTTCACTAGTCTTCATGCCAAAGCAAAGGAAATTAAAGCCCAATGTACCTAAAAAAATTACTGTAAAAGACAAACTAGAAATAAATATTAAAATAAGCAAGAAAATAGTAAGAGAACACCTATCTGACCTAGATGAATATAAATCACTGGGATCTGACAGATTACATCCCAGAGTTCTGAAGGAGCTGGCAGATGTTATCTCAGAACCATGTATCAAATGTTTCAAAAATCTTGGAGCACAGGGCAAGTATCTGAAGATTGAAAAAAGGCTGATGTGGTTCCCATCTTCAAGAAAGGGGGTGGGGGAAGAGACCCAGGAAACTACAGATCAATCAGTCTAACATCAATACCTGGGAAGATCCTGGAATAATAATAACAACAACAATACGTAGATATAACTAGTAGCCAGCACAGGTTTATTAAAAACAGTTCATGCCAAACCAATCTTATTTCATTCTTTGATAAAGTCACTAAATTAGTAGACTTGTAAAATGCTGTATACATAGTATACTTAGATTTTAGTATGGCATTTCATAAGTAGACCACAATTTACTTCTTGGTAAGCTAGAAATATATGGAATAGACAACATCACCACCAGATAGATTTGTAGCTGGCTGACAAAATATATTCAATAACTAGTTTTTAATGGTACTGCATCCACATGGAGGGAAGTGACCACTGGGATACCACAAGACTCTTCAATATCTTCATAAATAACTTAGATAAGGGAATAGAAGGAGAACTCATCTGTCAGGTTGCCTTTGTTCATTTCCTAGGAAAGAAAAATCCTTAGCTCCATAGATTTAGAGAAAAGTACTTTTACTAGGAAGAAACCAAATGCAGACAGTTTCAAGCAAGTTATGAGGCAAAAAAGCATGAACACAGCACCTTCAAACACAATATATAGCCCAGCCACCTTGTAGCTAGGCAACCGCATACCAGAGCTAACGCTTTGGCTTTGGAAATAACAATAGTTGCAAAGCTGCAATGTAAGCTTCCCCCTATTCCCTCCCCCCTATTCTATGGCAGCAAGCAACAGGCTGGCTGACATTTGCCCCCCTCCGTAACAGAGGCATTAGCCAGACAGAGAGAATTTATACAGTTAAAATATACAATCGCCAGCACCACGTGATGGAGAGGGACCGCCTGAGTATGAGGTCACCAGCATTCAGGACTCTCAATGGCTGAAAGGGTGGTTCCAGTACCTCATTGAGTGGAAGGGTTCTGGATCGGAGGATTTCACATGGGAGGATGTGACTTCTGTCCATGCCCTTGCTTTGGTGGATGCCTTTCACACACAATTCCCATCACAGCCACATCTGGACCGTCAGACCAGGGGGAAGGGCCCTGCGATGAGAGATAGTAATGTGGTTCGTCGGCATCCTGTGTGGACGGCAGAGGTATTGGACAGTGAGGACGAAAGGGAACCAGTCAGGGAGTCTGGCAAGGACTTGGATGAGGGTCCTCCATCCAATGTAGGGATGGGGCTAGGACCATCTGAGAGTGAGGTGCTGCCTTTAGAACTTTCGGAGTCTTGCAGCACGAAGCAGAGGACCCCGTGAAGCCTGTTCCCAGTGTTCATGTGCGCAGAGCTGTTAGAAGGTGAGAGCAGCTGAAGCAGAAGGGGTGATTTGGGAGTAAGGCTGGGAGGTGATTGCCCCTCCCATAAGGGATAAAAGTCAGTCCTCAATGACGAAGTTCAGTAATCTCTGAGTCCATTCTGAAGCTCTGTACTCTGCTCGGTTTTTTCTGGGTTTTTGGTTCGTTTATGTTAAGCCTTAATTGGACATCTGTTTGTTGGCAAGCATTCTACGGCACTGAAAAGCGTGCTCTTATCTGGGGGAACTGTGTATAATGAATTTTGGCTGGGAATGCAAGTAATTCCCGGTGTCACATTAAAAAAGGTTTTACTTTTAAATTCAGTTTGTGTTTTATTAAATTTAATGAAGCCTGGGTCAGAACAGTTTGTTTCCCGCCCAAACAAAACAAATGAGAGATGGAACAGCTTTGGGCAGAGAACGTGCAGCTTCAACAGCAGATGGCCTTGTTAGCTAATCAATTAGGCCAGTTCCAGGCTCTTGCTGCTCTACCTCCTCCTCGAAGGAAATGCCCGGTGGCCATTCCTGATAAGTTTGATTGCAATCAGGCTATGTTTCCAACATTTTGGGGACAGTGCCAGCTATTTATTAGCTTGAGAGCAGAGGACTTCCCCACTGACTGGGATAAAGTGGGGTTTATAATTAGCTTGCTCTCCGGTTCTGCAGCTCGCTGGGCCATGCCTTTGTTGGTGCAGAATAATCATTTGTTGAATGACTTCAGGGGGTTTTGTGACCACCTCCATCTGATGCATTAGGACCCCCATCAAGACACACGACTGCTGCCCATTGTTTGAAGGAACTGAAGCAGGGCCAGCAGCTCCTGCAGGAATATGTCAGTGAGTTCCAGCTGCTTATCAAGGATTCGGCCTGGAATGATGCATTCCAGGATGCATTCCAGGATGGGTTGTCGGAGGAGTTGCAGGATGAGCTCGTTCAGGTGGACTGTCCAATGACCCTGAATGCACTGATTCATCTGTGCCTGAGGATTGACGCCCACCTGCAGAGACGGAACAGTCGCCATGCCCCCCGGGAGACTCCTGTGGCACCTGTCATGCATGAGACCCTGACTCCATGGGAGGAGCCCATGGTCCTAGGCGCTGCCAGGCCCTGCCTGTTGGTGACAGAGTACAATAGACAGTGCACAGGGTGGCTGTGTTTATATTGCAGGAAACCTGGGCACTGGGCTGCTTCGTGCCCCAAGAAGCAACGAGGGGCGTTGGCCTGTGCCTGCTCCCTGGACACAGAAAACTCTGTCAGGAAATGCCCAGAGCATGATCTAGGGGAAACTCTGGGTTGGGCATGCACTAAACTCAAGTCACCTCCAGCGGACGGGGATTCTGGACCCCCCCGGCATTTGATCCTGGCAGCACAAGTTTTTCTGGCCAGTAGTCCACAGGGGATTCCGGCGCATGATTCCGGCACCACCACAAACTTCATGGACGTGGCGTTTGCAGTCCAGTATGCAGTCCCTCAATGCCCACCAGATCCTCCCATGCTCGTGGAGACCATTGATGGCCGGGTGCTTTTGTCTGGGCTTATCAAGGCCGCCACCCAACTCTTGCGCCTAACCATTGGTTCACATGAGGAGGCTATCCAGTTCTACATTACTTCCGGCCTGCATTTCCCCATGGTCTTGGGCTTGGCGTGGCTCCAGATGCGCAATCCCCAGATCTACTGGTCCCAGAACCTGATTATGTTCCTGAGCCTGCAATGCATAGACCACACCTGTCAAGTCCGCGCAGGAGAGTTGCTGAGTCTACCTGAAGTGTCTGTGCCTTCGGAACTTGTGGATTTCACGGACATGTTCAGCGAGCAGGTGGTGGACCAATTGCCCCCGCACCAGCCTTATGACTGTCCCATTGATTTGTTGCCAGATGCACCCCTTCCCATGGGCCATTTGTACTCAATGTCAGATCTGGAGTTGGCTGAGTTGTGGGACTTTTTGGACAAGAGCCTCACTCAGGGTTTTATACAGCCTTCATCGTCGCCACTGTCTGCTCTGGTCCTGTTTGTAAAAAAGAAAACTGGTGACTTAAGGCTTTGTTGTAATTACCGTAGATTAAACATCATCACAGTGGCGCAATAGGTATCCTCTGCCCTTGATTCCTGAACTGATGGAGTGCCTCCAGGAGGCTACCGCGTTCACCAAGTTCGACCTACGCGGGGCGTATAATTTGGTGCAGATCCAGCCCAGAGATGAGTGGAAGACAGTATTCAGTACCAGGTACGGGCATTTTGAATACATGGTCATGCCATTTGGGTTGACCAATGCTCTTGCTGTCTTCCAACATTTTATGAATATTTTCCTCTTAGATTAATTTGTTGTTGTTTACCTCAATGACATTTTGATCTATTCCAACTCTAGGGAGAGTCACCTGCACCACCTGCGCATGGTTTATATGCCAAATTTGAGAAGTGCCAGTTCTTCCAGTCCACCATCGAGTTCCTGGGGCATTGCATCTCCTGACAAAGATAGCACATTTCATTCAATGTTGTGGGTTACCCATGGCTCGCGCCATCGCCTGCATGTTTATTCAACAAATCTTCCAGCTTCATGGACTACCTTATTGAGTTGTTTCAGACCAAGGGGCTCAATTTACAGCCCAATTCTGTAAAGGGCTGATGACGGCTTTGGATGTGAAAATCTGTCTGACATCAGCACATCATCCAGAAACCGATGGTGGGACTGAGAAAGTCATTGGGATCCTGGAGCAATACCTGCATTGCTTTGTGAACTAGCAACAAGACAACTGGGTGGACTACTTGGCAGTAGCAGATTTTGCGTTTAACAACTCTCAGCACACCTCCATGCAAACCACCCCTTTCCTAGCCAATGTGGGCTATCATCCTCAGTCCTTTCCTCTGACATAACTCGACTCACTGGTTCCGGAGGCGAACTATCTGTCCGAGTTGCAAGCCGTTCACCAATTGGTGCAATGGTATCTGGAGAAAGCCAAAGAGGATTAAAAATGAGTTGCAGACCACTCTTGGTGGGCAACACTGCCATTGGCTGTGGGGGATCAGGTGTGGTGGTCCACCAGACACTTTCCTTCAGACTGGTCAGTTAAGAAGCTCAACCACTAATACCTTGGCCCGTTCCCTGTGGAGGTGGTTATCAACCCAGTCGCCTAATGCCTGACTTTGCCTCGCTCGGTACATGTCCATCCCATCTTTCATAGATTCCTCCTAGTTCCTGAATGGACGGCCTGTCCACTCTGCCAACCTGACTATTCCCCACCAGCATCACGCGATGGAGAGGGACCGCCTGAGTATGAGGTCACCAGCATTCAGGACTCTCGGTGGCTGAAAGGGTGGTTCCAGTACCTCATTGAGTGGAAGGGTTATGGACCGGAGGATTTCACATGGGAGGATGTGACTTCTGTCGATGTCCCTGCTTTGGTGGATGCCTTTCACACACAATTCCCATCACAGCCACATCTGGACCGTCAGACCAGGGGGGAAGGGCCCTGCGGTGAGGGATAGTATTGTAGTTCACCGGCAGCCGGTGCAGATGGCAGAGGTATAAGACAGTGAGGACAAAAGGGAACCAGTCGGGGAGTCTGGTTAGGACTTGGATGAGGGTGCTGTATCCAATGCAGGGATGGGGCCAGGACCATCTGAGGGTGGGGTGCTGCCTTCGTGGGATGCTGCTATCATGTCACTCCTAACTCTTCTTTTCTTTAGACTAGCCAAACACCAAAACTGGATGTTCTTTCTTGCAATGTCACAATCTTGTGCTTTCCTCTCTTAGAGTAATTCTTAGAGTTTCTTATCCTAAATTAAACAAAATATTCATCAATTCTTCCAACTCTCTCCATGATAAAACTTTTAACTAAATCACTCACCTTTATTTATTATATAAACAATACAATTAAAAGACGAATAGTGGTAGATGCAGGCATTTTGTATTGACTCATCAGTACGAAATTTATAATAACACGGTTAAAATTGGAATAAAATATAGGATCATGCGAGAGCATTAATTAAATTAATTAAACAAATAACGCGATGGCTGAAGAGGGCAAAAGATGGCCCTCTTCGGCCATCGTGGGACACATACTAGCTAGGGGTCATCAAGTCAACCCAAACATTGAGTTCAAAGTTTTATTGTGGTTTGCCGAGGTGGTTGCCATTAATCAATTGAAGCCTCCTTTGTGCGAACAGAAAAAGTTTGTCAATCTATGCCTTCCGTGAGCAAAAGGTTTCTCATTGGCTGGTAGCACATGTTATTTGTTTAATTAATTTGATTAATGCTCTCTCAAGATCCTATATTTTATTCCATTTTTTAACATTTTTATTGAACAAAAAAGGAACATTTAAAAACAATGAACATGGTGTAATCATCCTGACATATCTAGTTGTCTTACATCGCTAATTCATATGAAGAATACATATTTACATACTATATACATAATATACAATATATACATTAACATTAGTCATTTTTAATAATCCTGATCCTTCCTTTTTTCCAATCAGTAGTAAAACGTTTCCCATATTTTATAGTATTCAGATTCGTCTTTATTTTTTAATTCTTGCATCAATTTGTCCATTTCTGCACATGTCCATATCTTTTTAATTATCTCTGTTTCGTCTGGAATTTCCTTTTTTGGGCATAAACTAATCTTGCAGCTGAAATTACATGTATTAGATATATTATATCTTTGTTGTATCTCTCTAAATTGATTTCCATTTTCCCGGGAGCTTTCCCAACAAATAGGGGATAAATTTGGGTACATTTTAGCCAATTTTGTTGGAGGAATATGCCATCTATAAAACATTTTATTTAAATTTTCTTTATACAATGTGGCTAATGTTATTTTTTTATTTCGTTCCCATAGAATTTGTCCAAATTTGCCATTTGTCCAAATTTATACCATGCCCTATATCTTTCATCCATGCCAACATCGTTTCTTTTACTTTTTCTTCCTCTAATTTACACTCCAATAGTACTCTATAAATTTTCCTTATCAATTTATCATCTGTTCCCAATAATATTTCATTTAATTGCATTTTTTTCTACTAATTCCCCAATCTTTCATGTCTTTCCTATAACTCGATTGGACTTGTAGGTAAGCCCACCATTCTATATCCACTCCTTGTTCTTTCAGTTCTTGCCTTGATTTAGCATATTTTTATTTTCTTCCAAGATTTTTGGAAGTTCTGCTTTCTTTAAGCATTTTACCATTTTTTCTTCTATTGGGTAGTCTTCTTCATTGTACAATTTCTTATAGAATTTCTGGGTTATATTTCTTTTTTCTTCTTCTTGATAACACAGCTCCCCCTGCTCATTTTGTAATTTGTAATCCACCTTTTCTATTTTATTTATTTATTTATTTGATTTGTCAATCACTTACAAGATAATAGGTATAGGTATAAAGATGAGTAAGAATACAGGAAATAGGTACAAATAAATGGGGACAATAGGACAGGGACGGTAGGCACGATGGTGCACTTATGCATGCCCCTTACAGACCTCTTAGGAATGAGGTGAGGTCAAAAGTGATTAGTTTGAGGTTAAAGGAGTGGGTTGGAGGATGTAACAACAGAGTCAGGTAGTGAATTCCAGGCACTGACCACTCTGTTGCTGAAGTCGTATTTTCTGCAATCGAGTTTGAAGTGGTTTACATTGAGTTTGTATCTGTTGTGTGCTCTTGTATTGTGGTTGAAGCTGAAGTAGTCATTGACTGGTAGGACATTGTAGCAAATAATTTTGTGTGCTACGCTTAAGTCTAACCATAGACAGCATAGTTCAAGGTTGTCCAAGCCCAAAATCTCAAGCCTGCTGATATACAGTATTCTGTTGCAAGCAGAGGAGTGTAGTACTCTTCTCGTGAAATACTTCTGGACTTGCTCAATTGTATTAATGTCAAATATGCAGCTCAGATTCCAGACTGATGAGCTGTATTCGAGTATTGGTCTGGCAAAACTTTTGTATGTTCTAATTAGCAATTCAATATTTCCGGAGGAGAAGCTTCGCAAGATTAGATTTACAACTCTTAATGCCTTTTTGGCAATGCTGTTACCATGAGCTCTGGCACTTAGGTCATTTGATATGAGAACTCCAAGATCCTTGACACAGTGAGAATCATCAGCGAGGTCATATCCACCTAGTTTGTATTTGGTGAACTGATTTTTTTTACCAATGTGTACAACAGAGCATTTGTTGGTCGAGATTTGGAGTTGCCAGATGTTTGACCATTCTGACACATAATCAAGGTCGCTTTGAAGGATAGTAGCATTGTCGGTGGTGGTGAATAGTTTTACATCATCCACAAAGAGGGCGCAGTTGTTTATAAGGTGATCACAAAGGTCATTTATATAGAGTATAAAGAGGGTGGGTCCTAGAATGCTGCCTTGGGGGACACCGCTGTTAACTGGAGCAGGGTTTGAGATAGCGCTCCCTATTTTTACGATTTGTTGCCTGTTTGACAGGAATGCAGTAATCCACTTATGAAGGGATCCGGAAATGCCATAAGAGTCTAGTTTTAACAGTAGTTTGTCATGGACCACTGAACCAAAGGCTTTGCAGAAGTCTATGTAAATTGTGTCTATAGCTTTTTTGTTTGTTTGTTTTTTCCGTTTATAGGTCAGCCATCATCCTGGCTTGTTGAGATTCTCAAACAAATTTTGTCTTACCTTTTTTTGAACTATTACCATCTGGCAGAAGGTACAGAATAATAAAAACAAGGACAAATGGCTGAAAAACAGCTTCTATTCCAGGGCAGTAGCTCTTTTGAATTCTGCTGTATAGTGCAGTGTTGGTGCGGTGTTGGGGGCTTCCAGTTCAATGTGTGAAGGGTGAAGGATATGTGTTTGTGTTTATTTTCATGGTCATGGTCATGATGTGCACTGAAGATGGTGTTTGATTTTGTTGTACGAGGTGTAATGACAATAAAGTAAACTAAACTTGTCATTTTCAGTTGTTGTACTTTCAGTTGTTTGTAATTTTATTTCTTTTTTGTGGGGTTGTTCTTGCAATTTCATCTCCAATCCTCTATATTCTCCTTCTAAGGTTCTTTGTCTTTGCCTCTTCTCTTTGTTCTTTTTCACCATATATGTTATTGCCACCCCTCTCATAAATGCTTTTACTATATCCCAAGTATTTTGTGGAGATGTATCCTCTTCCTTATTTTCTTTAAAAAAGAACTTTAATTCCTTCTTCAACTTGGACCTAAAGTCCTCTTCTTTTAAAATTGACCTTTGTCCACCTTAGAGTTTTTCTTTGGCCCTTCCAACTAAATCTGATATAACTATGATCCGCCCATAAATTTGTCTCAATTTCAATTTCTATTGTTACTGAGATGAGTTCTTTTGACATCCATACCATATCTAACGTTGACCAGGACCTATGTCTATTAGAATAGTGTTTCTAATAATGTTTAATGATGCTTTGTTTGTCTGTAAAATTAATAAAATTTGTTTAAAAAAAAAAAAGAATAGAAGGTATATTGCTTTTTTCCCTGGGTGTCTTTCTCTCTAGATATCTTGAATCTTTGCTTCCTCAACCAAATCATGAAAAGTTTGGGTAATGTTCTTTTCTTTCTTTTTCTTATATTATTACTTTTACAATCCAATATTTTATCTATAATTGCATTAAAGTCACCTAAAAGATAAATTTCCTCAAATTGCATATCTTTAACTTTTATTATGTAATTTTTGGAAAAAAAATTCCTGTTGTCCATTTGGTGCATAAATTTAAACCCATAATATTTTTCTATTTTTTAATTCAATCTCCACCATCAATATCCTACCTTCTTATCTCTAAAAATTTCTTTGGCTGAGATCCAATCTTTTATATATACTATAATACCACACCTCTTTTCTTTTCCTCATCTAATGACAAAGTTTTCCCTAACTTTTTATTATCTAACAGATATTTTTGTTTTTCTTTAATGTGTACTTCTTGTAAAGCTATTATATCTTGTAAATGTATGTATGTATGTATGTATGTATGTATGTATGGTTTTCTTAAGTTTTCGCGGGTACTTACATGTATGGTATTCAGCTTTGTTTGGGTATTTTCCCACGTCATTATAGTTGTGCTTTTAAAGTTGTAGCAACGTTTCGGCAGAATCTCATCTGCCATCATCAGGCTTCTGTATTGTGTTCGTCTGTGAGTCAGGCTTTCACAGCCATTTCTGTTTTAAATTCGGTGCTAGCCTACTGCTGTGCCAGAATGGTTTTTTCTTCATCCTGATTGGTTGGGAGTCTTGGTCTGTGTTTATTGGTCTTGGGGTTTGCTGTGTTCTGCTTGATTGATGTTTCTAATATCTTCTGTCTGTTTTGTGGCTTTTTTTGTCTTGATTGGCTGGCAACATTATGTTCCTGTATTGGAGGCTTTTAGTACAGCTTGGCTCCAAGTAAATGGACGGCTATCATTTATTAGGAAGCTAGGTTTCATCTGGGTGCCTGGTTGGGGTGTGTTTGAGCTGGAGGTATCAGGGGGGATCTGTTTGTGCCCAGGTGTTTGCCTGGCTTGTGGTGTGGAGATTTTTTTGTTTGTGAGTGCAGGCTTCCAAATAATTGACAGTCTGGTGGAATCATCTCTTCTATTCATGCTTTCAGGTCTTTTTTCAATCTCTATGGCTTCTCTGATAATTCTGTGGCTGGGGTTTTCTATAGTGGCTAGAGTTTTGGTGCCATTGAAGTTGATGCTATGACCTGTGGCTTTCATGTGTTGGACTAGTGAGGAAGTGTGTTCCAGCTTTTTTACTGCATTTTTGTGTTCATCCAGGAGGGTACTTATTCTTCTATTGGTCTGTCCAATGTATGTGGCAGGGCATGATGCGCAGGGGACTTCATATATGCCTTGGTTTTCCAGGTCAATTTTATCTTTGGGGTTTCTAAGGGTGGCTGCTATTTTTCTGTCTGTTTTGAAGGCAGTCTTGATGTGATGCCTGTGTAGTATCTTACTGATTTTGTCTGTAGTACCTCTTATGTAGGGCAGGATAGCTGTCCCATAGGTCTGTTCATCTTCTAGGTCTCCATTATGTCTCTGTGTGTTTTTGTGGATCAAGCCAGTGATTTTGCTTTTCTGGAAGTCGTTGGCTGTCAGTACTTTAGTCAGGGTGCATAGTTCAGTCTTTATGTGTGTCTTGTTTGCCAGGCGTTTGGTTTTGGCGATTAGTGTTTTGGCCACAGAGTTTATCTGTGCTGGGTGGTGGTGGGATTGGGCGTTGAGGTAGCGGTTGGTGTGTGTTTTCTTCTGGTATACGGTGTGTCCTAGTGTGCCATCTGTTTTTTTGTAGATTAGTACATCTAGGAATGGTAGTTGTTTGTTTGTTACCGTTTCCATGGTGAACTTGATTTTGGGGTGTGTGCTGTTTAGGTGTGTTAGGAAATTGTTTAGGTTTTCTTTTCCATGGGGCCAAATCACGAATGTGTCATCGATGTATCTTAACCATAGTTTGGTTTTGTGGGTGGCATTAGCCAGGGCTCTGGATTCGAATTCTTCCATGAACAGGTTTGCAATGATGGGTGACAGTGGTGATCCCATAGGGGCTCCTTCAATTTGCTTATATCTTTGTCCTTTGTATATGAAATATGTGTTGGTTAAGTAGTGTTCTGCTAGTTCCATGAAGTGTTTAGCTGGTTGGTATTTATTTTTGATGATTTCAAGAGTTTCTTTTATTGGGACATGAATGAATAGTGAAACCACGTCGAAACTTACAAGCAGATCTTCTTGTTCCACGTGTAGATCTTTGATTATTTCCAAGAAGTGGTATGAGTTTTGTACATGTGAAGCTGCTGTTTCAGCATGGGGCTGTAGCTGTTTTGCTAAGTGTTTAGCTAGGTTTTGTAGTGGTGCTCCTCTGGAGCTGACTATGGGTCTGAGAGGTATGCCTTCTTTGTGTATTTTTGGGAGGCTGTATAGTTTGGTGCATCTGGAAGATTTTTCTCTTGGGATGATCGTCTGTTGGATCTCTTTGCTCATGTGACTGGTTATAATTTTCTTTTTGGTTAATTTTTCCAGATATGTGGTTGGGTCCGTGTTTATGGGTTTGTATGTGGAGTCTTGGAGTAGGTCTGTCAATTTTGTTTCGCAGTCTTTTCTATCCATTACTACTGTGGCATTCCCTTTGTCTGCTGGAAGTATGATTATGCTGCTGTCGTTTTTTAGGGCTTGCAGGGCTTTTAGTTCCTCTTTGTGCAGGTTGCTTTTGGGTGGTTTGCTTGTGCATAGGATGTTAGTAACTTGGTGTCTTATTCTATCAGCTTCATCTCTATTTAATTTAGTTAGGCTGGATTCTACTGCACATATGATGGATTCTGTGGGGATTTTTTAGGTGTTATAGCATAATTGAATCCTTTGGTTAGGACATCTGTTTCTGTTTTGGTGAGTTCTCTGTTGGAAACGTTATATACTAATTGTTTCAGGTGTTGTTGTGAGTTGTTGGGGGCTTTCTTGTCATGTTCTAATTTCTTTAGTTTCTTCAAGAGTTTGTCATTTTTGTAAGTGGTTTCAGTTTCTGAAGATTCTGCCGAAACGTTGCTACAACTTTAAAAGCGCAACTATAATGACATGGGAAAATACCCGAACAAAGGTGAATACATGTGTGTGTGTGTGTGTGTGTGTGTGTGTGTGTGTGTGTGTGTGTGTAGATTATTAAAGATTTTTTTTCTTTTCACTGGAGAATTTATACCATTAATGTTCATTGATATCATCTCACATCTTTCTCCTCTCCTATCCATTTCTTTGTCTGGTTCTTCTTGTTGCTCTAATTTCTTTAGGCTCTTTATCCTTTCTTTCATATTCTTCCACTTTTCCTTGTCTCCCATATCATTTTTCTTTAATATTTAATGAACTTCTTTCTATGTCCATTGTTTCTATTTCTCTTTCTTCTGTTTTTTTCTTTTTCTCTCTCTTCCATCTCTTCTTCGTTGGTGAATTGTTGGTCATAACATTCTTCTGCTTTATCAACTGTGTCCTGCCAGGTGACCATAATTCCTTCTGGTATCAACCATCGAAAGTTCACATTATATTTTATCAATTGTCATTAAAAAGTGATAGAGTCTTCTTAGATCTCTTATCCTCCTTGGTACTTGTTTCAAGACAATATTCTGTTTTCCACCATACTCTATTGGGTCATCTTTTGTTCTGTGCAATATTTCATCATGAATTGACTTTTTTGATCAGACGGACATGGATGTATCTTGGAAGACTGTGTCTCCTTGCATAATTTGTCTGCACCCTATACAGCTCATCCATCTCTGTCAGCATTTCTTCTTTTTCCATCCCCAATGTTTTCACAATCATATCTGCCATCACGTCCGGTAGGTCTTCCCCCTTTCCTTCCTTTATGTTTTGAAACATCAACTAGTGAACTGCTTTTTCTGCTTCTAAAAAGATTACTGTTTCTAACCCTTTATTTGTTTGTGCCAATTTTCTGGTTAGCTCGTCAACCCTTTTTTCTTCCTTCTCCATTCTTGCCTCCATTTCTACTAATTTCTGTTGATTTTTTTGTACCTCTTGTTGAAAGCATTCAAATTTCTCATCCATTGTTTGTATTTTTTCTTTTAATTCAGTATTCATGACCGCTATCTCTTTTTTCATATCTTTGTGATTTTTCAATATCATTTCTTGCATACTTAACATTAAGCTTTGTAAATCTTTTATGGAGTTTAATCTTTGTCTTGGCAGGATTTCATCAATGGATCTCTGTGTGGAGGGACTTGCCAATGTTGCCATTGTCACCGTTTGTGTGGGTATTTTTTTCCCATTCCTATCTTCATCAAATTAGTGGTGCTAGTTATTTTTAACAGCCTTGTCACAGTATTACTTTTAATCCACCACTCCCACTTCCTTTCTTCCCTTCTTAAACCCTCCACTTCTATAAACCTTCACTTTCCCTTTGTTTTATAACACAGTATAACATAATATATATCTTCTTTCTATCTTACATCAATAATAAAGAGAACAAAGTTAACCTCAGTTGTCACGACTTGTCTTGTATCAATTTTCTAATGGTAATAATAATGATAATAATAGGTTTCTACAACTACTCCCCAATATTCAGTAATATATAATCAATAATTACTTAATAATTACTTAATCACTTATTGGCTACTCGATAATCTCAATTTATCAGTTGTTAAAGTCAATACTATCTATTAATTTATATTGTACCAATAATATATTAATAAATTTGTGTTATTATATTATTACTATATAGCTCTTATCCCAAAAATTAATTCTTAGTTGAACTAGAATAATAATATCAATAATATATATTAATAAATATAAATATATTAACAAAATTAAGTAATAAATGTAAATTGATGTAGCTAATTGAATAGTAATATATAGTATATAATATATAACAATCTAATATGATATATAATAGCATAATAGTATCAATCAATAGTATCAAAAACCTTAATATCAAATGTATAAATTTAGAAACAAATATAATATATACTAATATAATATTATAATATTATCAATTTCAATTATCAGAAACCTTAATATCAAATATATAAATCTAGAAATAAAATTAATATCACTCTCAAATATCAGAGGTCTTAATTTTTTCCAAAACTACTTTTAAGTCTGTTACTTTTGGTTACTTTTTAGTTTCAATCCAATCTTCTTTCTTCTCTATAGCCAGCAAAAAAAAAGAAAAAAAAAGAGAAAGTCCCATCAAGTCTTTTTCAATTATCAGCTCTCCAAATGTATTACTCCAAATCTAATCCAATCTTCTTTCTTCTCAGTGGCCAGTAGATGTCCCTTACACACTACCACACTGTCTCTTTGTCTGTTGTTAAATTTGCTGTGTCACTATCTCTGCACCATACATATTAAGTCCAAAGTCTCACGATTCAAATACTCTCAATTTTCCATTCAAAAGAAAAATATCCAATAAAGTCTCTTGCAATTATCAGCTCTTCAAATATATTACTACAAATCTTCTCACTGTTCCTGTATCCAGAACTCTATTTCCTTTGCTTCTTCTCTATCTTCCTTCCGATCTTTCCACCTGCAATTTATTTTGCTGCTCCGTTCGCTGCTAGCTAGGGCTGGCTCAATCTGCCGGGCTTCACTTGTTAACTCTCCTGTTGCGCTCTAATCTTTTCGCTTTACTCACTTTGAAGTTGGTTTTCAAAATCATCGGTTCTCATTACACCATCGTTCCACTATATCATCACTAATGTGTTCTGCTGTCAGCCTTCATGGATGTCCATTGCTGGTCGTCCTTTCTCTGTCTGCTCATTCCAGGTTATCTTCCGATCTCCAACACAAACCACCGCCCGTGTAGGGTCTTCGGAACCCCCACACTTTCAGAAAGTCCTACGAGTCTCCCTTTGACTCCGAAGAGTCCTGCAAATGGAGGTAGAGGGTCGTGCTCCTTAGAGTCTCTCACTCGCATGTCCCCTCTCCTTGACAGCTGGCCCCACCCCCTCATTTTATTCCATTTTTAACCATGTTTTGTAAGTTTGGTACCAATGAGTCAATACAAAATGCCTGCATCTACCATAGTTCGTCTTTTAATTGTACTGTTTAAATTATTAAAGGGGACTATTTATTTATTTGATTGCTGTAGCCACCCATCTCAACAAGTGACACGGGACAACATTCATTACAAAACATAAAAAAAAGTAAAACATTGAAATAATTAAAGCAGCACAAAATAAATATATACACCCCCAAGCAAAACTGTTACTATGAATATAAATACATGCCCTTAACACATTTGAAATTCCAAGCCTGAGCCCATGACCAAGTCTTCATGACCTTTATGAAAGGCCACCAGGTTGGAATTATTCTACTATCTGGAAAATATTCCAGAAAATAGGGGCTACTGCAGAGATGGCACGTCTCTTGGTTCCCAAACCCAACATTCTTTGACTGATACGATTCACATAACATGCCCAACCTGCCTGACCAAATTGGTCTAGTAGAAATTACTGGAAGAAGACAGTCCCTTAGGTATCCTTATTGTTTATGTTATGCTAATATATGTTTATTCATCTATTTGAAACAAGTAAAAAACAATTCATAATTCTACTACAATGCTTTAGTAAATTGACTTAACGCATTTACTTGAAATTGGCCAACTGATTTGAAGCAAATTCCCTATTCAAACCTTCATTCCAAATAATCAAAATTAAAAAAAAATATCTAAGGGGGAGGTTTCATTCATTCAATTGGTCTTACAATAGTCTGAGTATTAATTCTCACAAAACACCAATTTCTAAAAGATAAAATGATGCCTATAATAAATGCAGTCTTCTACTTACTATATTCCCTCCTATTACATTTAAAGGAAAATGTTAATTGTACCTGTTTTCTTTTAAATTCTGCTACAAATTAAAATATTAAAAATAGAGTGAGACAGGAGACTGATAAGTACCAAGAATTATTTATACGCATATTGGGTATCCTATAACAGCAGTAACATTCTTTAATATGAATATAATTTTTTTCTCCCTGTTCAACTGTGTCAGATTTTCATGCCTTCATATTAATAGTTACAACTAGAATATTCCTATACTGCATCAATCACAACAAACCTTAAAATATGTACTTAAGCTTTACCGTAAACCTGCATCCTCATAATGGGGATGATTCACAATAGGTCGTTGTGCAGATAGTTTTACACTTGCCATTGTAGGCATTGCACCGGCAAAAACAGCATCTGAAATAACAGGATATCTGAAAATGCAGGAATAATTGGAAAAAGAACTAGAAACTACCATACATTTTTAGGTTGTATCAAATCTAAAATTGAATAAAAATCAACTTCTCCCTCCAACCATAAAAATTTATAGAATTAAACATAATTTTGTAAATGTTTTCTTTCTATTTAAAGAATGGCCTTTCCATTCAAAATGCATTTTATAATTCCACATAATAGTATTTATAAAGACAGTTCTTTCTTAAACTGTATCACTTACATGGCAGTCACAAGAAATCAAGGCACCAGGAAAAACAGTTCAATGTTAAAAGTGCCAAACATTTTAGTAGATTTTACATTCTATGTTGCAATAAGAGTTGTTCTACTCTTGTTTTACCTGGCTTAGTATTTGCTTTTATCCACAACAGTAGTTCTTCCTGGGGCAAATTGCTAAATTCTCCCACAATACTCCATTCTTTTTGAAGATTTGCTATTCCCTCAAATGCCATCATTGCCAAAATTGCAAGAACAAGTGTTCCAGGTTGGATTTTGTAAAAAACCCATCCAAATAACTGTGAAAGGAAATGATTAGGCACAAAGTGATTATTAATTTCAGTTTTAAGTTTTAAAACATTATATCAAACTATTTTAAAACACAGTTCATGCTGATTTAATCACTAAAGTTAATCGCAGTAATTATAAATATTCAGATCATTATGACTACTTAATTTTATATTTAAAAAGACTTGAAAACTGTTGTTAATGCCAATAGAAAAGCATGTCTAAAAAGTGCTTTTTCAAAAAGGCAATTGAACTTTGTTTTTCCTTGAGCAAAAAACAAAACCCAGTTGCTTTTTAAAAAAGCACTGTTGAGCAACAATGAAAAGGAATCATCTTATGAATTTCTTGATGCATCAAGAAATTGACAGTTGTATGATAAACTCACTTTCACCAAATCAGGTAAAACAATAGAATAGAAATACAGAGTTGGAATCTCTTCTTAAAACTTTCAGTGTTGAAGCATTCATAACTTCTAGAGGCAAGTTGTTCTATTGATTAATTGTTCTGACTGTCAGGAAATTTCTTCTTAGTTTTAGGTTGCTTCTCTCCTTGATTTATTTTCTATTCATTGCTTCTTGTCCTGCCCTCAGGTACTTTGGAGAATAGCTTGACTCCCTCTTCTTTGTGGCAACCCCTGAGATATTGGAACAGTGCTATCATTTCACCCTTAGTCCTACTTTTCATTAAACTAGACATACCCAATACCAGCAAATGTTCTTTATATATTTTAGCCTCCAGTTCCCTAATGATATGTGTTGCTCTTCTCTGCACTCTTTCTAGTCTCAACATCTTTTTTATATTGTGGTGATCAAAACTGGATGCAGTATTCCAAGTGTGATCTTACCAAAGCATTATAAAGTGGTACTAATATGTCATGTGATCTTGATTCTGTTGTTGTTGTTGTTAGTTGCAAAATCATGTCCGACTTATCGCAACCCCACAGACAACATTCCTCCAGACCTTCCTGTCCTCTACCATCCTCCGGAGTCCATTTAAGCTCACACCTACTGCTTTAGTGACTCCATCCAGCCACCTCATTCTCTTCTTCTATTGCAACGGTCACCAACCGGTGGGCTGCGGCCCACTGGTGGGCTATGAGAAAATTTCTGTGGACCCCAGCATGCTGAGGTGGAGAGGTGGGGCAATCCTGCAGTCTCCCTAGCAAACTCATATCGTGGCTGCTGCCTTCTGCCTCAGTGCATCGAGGAGGCTGAGCAGCAGCGGGAAGAGTGTGGACCTCCTGAGCCGCAGGAAGCAGCTGTCCTCAGGTGAAGATGTTGCAAGGGGGAGGCTCGACCCCCTCTTCCTCCTCGCCAAAAGTGCTCACATGCTCAACAGGAAGGAGGAGGCTTGTCAGGGGCCAGAGGGGCGGTGAACACTTTGCGTGTGAGTGCTTCTGGTGAGAACAAAGAGAAGCTCTGGGGGGGCGCAAGAGATTGCGCTCTCCCCTTGAAGCCCAATAAACACCCAAGAAGGGCTCCAATGCCACAATCTCCCACACTCCTGCCCTCAGGAGCTTCTCTTCCTCCTCGCCAGAATCGCTCACACGCTTAGCGGGAAGGAGGCGGCTTATCGGGGGCCAGAGGGGCGGTGAGTGCTTTGCGTGTGAGTGCTTTTGGTGAGAAGGACGAGAAGCTCCTGGAGGGGGGGTTGAGCCTCCCCCTTGCAACATCTTCCTTGAGGGTATTGCTGGCAGCCACTCAACTTCCTCAATGCGCAGAGGCAGAAGACAGGAGGTAACACTAGTTCAGAGGTTCCTTTCCCATATGAGTCCATCCGCCGCCAGTATCACCTCTGTTGCCCCACCTTCCTGACAGCTATCTGGTCTTCAGCACATGGCTCGTCAACCCAGAGTGGAGGTTGCCCGCTGTGTTGAATCATGCGCACCCGCGCTCATGCCTGCCGTTCTTCCCAGCAGGGGGAAACAACGCCTCTAGGCTTGGACTCTGAGTTTGTAACTGGTATGTCTCAACTGGGACCGGAATGACTTCGACTTCGCCGTGGGACCGCCGCGTAGCAGCTGCCAGCTCCTTTCTCCACATGCCAAGTTTTACCTTGGGAAAGAGAGCAGCTGGGGTATCAGTGTAGCCGCTCGGTTACTTCATAATCACCCTACCCGGAGAAGGAGGTGCTGGAGGAGGAGGAGGCAGTAGTGGAGAAACAAGCCAGTTGTTAAAGATCTGGGGTGGGGGGGAGGCTTCCAGGTAGGGTGAGACTTCCAGACCGGTCCTCCTTCCCTCCCCCAACTCCAGGTAGCCACACCTAACAAAGAAGGGAGAGGTTTCCTCTGACTTGGGGGAGATATGAAATGACAGGAGACCAGATTTTTTGGGGGGTGGGCTCTGCTTTTCTTGTTATATTTCTTTTGTTATAATTAAATAAGCATTTTTATATTTAAAATATATATATTTATATATTAAAATTATTTTTTAAATAGTACATTTATATTTAATATAAAAAATAAAATTTTTATATTAAATATATTATCTTTTTTTAAAAAAAATCATATTAGCGGTCTTCAGGATTTAAAAGTTTGGTGGTCACTGAGGTCCAAAAGGTTGGCGATCCCTGTTCTACTGCCCTCAATCTTTCCCAGCATTAGGTTCTTCTCCAGTGAATCCTCCCTTCTCATTAGGTGGCCAAACTATTTGAGTTTCAACTTTAGGGATCTGGCCTTCTAAAGAGCAATTTGTCGCTTTGCAGTCCAAGGGGCTCGCAGGACTCTTCTCCAGCACCACAGTTCAAAGGCCTCAATTCTTTGGTGCTCAGCCTTATAGAATTCTTTATTGGCCAAGTGTGATTGGACACACAAGGAATTTGTCTTGGTGCAAATGCTCTTGGTGTACATAAAAGAAAATGGTCCAATTTTCACAGCCATATATTGCAACTGGGAAAACCATAGCCTTAACTATACACACTTTTGTTAGCAGGGTGATGTCTCTGCTTTTTAGTATGCTGACAAGATTTGCCATAGCTTTCCTCCCCAAGAGCAAGAGTCTTTTAATTTCTTGGCTGCAGTCCTCATCTGCGGTGATCTTGGATCCCAGGAAAATAAAATCTGTCACTACCTCCATTTCTTCCCCATCTATTTGCCAGGAATTGAGAGGGCTGGATGCCATGATCTCAATTTTCTTAATGTTGCATTTCAAGGCAACTTTTGCACTCTCCTTCACCTGCATCAAGAGGCTCTTTAGTTCCTCTTCACTTTCTGCCATATGCAGATATCATCTGCATATCTGAGATTGTTGATATTTCTCCTGGCAATCTTAATTCCAACTTTTGATTCATCTAGCTCTGCCTTTCTCATTATGTGCTCTGCATATGTTAAATAGGCAGGGCGACAGTATACTGCCTTGCTGGACTCCTTTCCCAATTTTGAACCAGTCAGTGGTTCCATGTTTAGTTCCCACTGTTGCTTCTTGACCCGCATATAGGTTTCTCAAGAGACAAATAAGATGGTTTGGTACTCCCATATCTTTAAGAACTTGCCACAATTTGTTGTAATCCACACAATCAAAGGATTTAGAATAGTCAATGAAGCAGAAGTAGATGTTTTTCTGGAACTCCCTAGCTTTTTCCATGATCTAGCGTATCATGGAGTTGGCAATTTAATTTCTAGTTCCTCTGCCTCTTGATTCTTGATTCTATCCTGTTAATGCAGTCTAGAACTGTGTTGGCTTTTTTTGGTAGCTGCAGCACACTGTTGGCTCATATTCAAGTGATTGTCCACTATGAATCCAAGATCCCTCTCATAATTACTACTATTGAGCAAAGTATCACCTACATTATACCTGTGCATTTGGCTTTTCTTGCCTAAATGTAGAACCTTACTTTTTTCACCACTGAATTTCATGTTGTTAGCACCCAATGTTCAAGTCTGTCAAAATCCTTCTGTATCTTAAGGCTTTCTTCTGGAGTATTGGCTATTCCTGCAAGCTTGGTGTTGTCTCCAAATTTGATGAGTTCCCCATCTATCCCCTCATCCAAATCACTCTTGAAGATGTTGAAGAGTCATGGGCCTAAAACAGAGTCTTGAGATATCCCACAGCATACTTTCTTCCATGTAGATGCAGTTCCACTGAGGACTACACGTTGAGTGTGGTTGTTCAGCGAGTTATGAATCCATCTGGTGATAATGGTGCCTAACCTACATTTTTCTATCTAATCAAGTAGTAGGTTGTGGTATACTTTATCAAATTCCTTACTGCAGTACAAATAAATTATATCCATAGCATTCATCAGGTCCACTAATTCTGTCACTTTGTCAAAGATTGCAATAAGATTTGTCTGACATAATCTGTTTTTGACAAACCCAGGTTGGCTTTTGGTTATTACTTTGTTTGCCTTTAAGTGTTTGCTGCTTCGTTGCTTGATTATCCTATCCAGAATCTTCCCAGGTATTGAGGTCAGGCTGATAGGTGTGCAGTTTCCTGGATCTATTCCCCCCCACCCTTTTTTTGAATATGAGAACTACATCAGCTCTTTTCCAGTCCTCTACCAGAGTGGTTCCTAGGATTTTATCCAAATTTAGCAAGTTAGACAATTAATTTCTAGCTTAATTAATTGATCTCTTGATGAGTTAGCAGGTCCTCATTCTTATTAACTTATTAACTTATTGTTAACTTAACAATACATTCACTGAAAGTCTATAGAGATTCTCAGTCATCCAGGTAATAGTTGTCCCAAAGGTGCTTTTTTCAGGAGGCAACTGGACTTTCTTGGAAGACATTTTGCTTCTCATCCAAGAAGCTTGTTCAGCTCTGACAGGATAGTGGAGAATGGAAGAATTTACATTCCTTGCAGACAGCTGGTCATTTGCAACCTTTTAGAGCAGTGGTTCCCAAAGTGGGTGGTACCTCCCTCTGGGGGGTGGGGGTGGAATGCCTTAGGGGGGTGCTAAGAGGCAAGGGGGCCAGCAGGGGGCGCTAAGAGATAGCAGGGGGCACTGGGGTGGGCCCTCGTAGGGCGACCTCTGGCTTTGCTCTGCTTCTCCAATGAACCACCGCTAGCGTGTTCTAGGCACCGGCCATGCATGATCACCCCATTGAGTGCCGCACCATTCTGCTCGGACTTGTTTGGGCAAGTCCCTCCGGTGCAGTGAACTCAATGGGGTGGTCCTGCAGGGCCGGTGACTAAAATGCAGCTGCAGTGGCACGTTGGAGAAGCATAGCAAAGCCGGAGGCCAGTAATTTTCGCTGCAAAAAACCTCCAGTCGCCACGTGGTTTTTCAGTGCAGCTGCAGTCCAGCCGCACCGAAAAAAAACACACAGCGGCTGCAAGCATTCGTGACAAGGGCGACGTGGGCTGGCAGGGAGACCAGTGACAACAATGGCTCAACCCTGGCTTGCCTTCCCTGGCAGCCAGCCATGGGAGGAAGTTAAAATCACGGGTGCGGGACGACGAAAGAGGTGGTTGTGGGGGAGAAAACTAGAGATTAAGGGCCAGGGCCTCTGAAAGGGGAAACGGGGTGATGCAGCATTAGCCCAGGCCTTTGACAGATTAGGCCACGCATGCCTGGGCAGAAAATAGATAGGTTAAGGAAGGGATAGAGAGAGAAGGAATGAGAAAAAGAGAGAAAGAGAGAGAAAAGAAAGAGAGAGAGAGAGAAAGAGAGAAAGAGAGAGAGAAAAAAGAAAGAGAGGGAGGGAAAGAGAGAAAGAGAGTGAAAAAGAGAGGGGGAAAGAGAAAGAAAGAGAGAGAGAGAAAAGAGAGAGGGAGGGAAAGAGAGACAAAGAGAGAAGGAACAGACAAGAAAGTAAAGAAAAAAGGGAGAAAGGAAGAAAAGGGATAGTCAAAGAAAGAGGGGGGCTGGAAGGAAGGGACAGAAAGAAAAGAGAGGGGGGAGAAAAAGAGAGAAAGAGGGAATGAGAGAGAAAGAAAGAGGAAGGGAGGAGAAAGTGAATGGGGTATGGAGGGAGGGAGAGGGAGGGAGATAGAGAAAGAGAGAGGGAAAGAGAGAAAGAGAGAGAGAAATAAGAGACAAGAAAGAAAAGAAAGAGAAAACGGAAAGAAAGAAAAAAAGGAAAGAAAGAGAAAAAGGAAGAAAAAGATAGACAAAGTAAGAGGGGGGATGGAAGGAAGGGACAGAAAGATAGAAAAAAGAATGGGAGGGAGGGAGGAGAAAGTGCATGAGATATCTAGTCCAACCACCTGCTCCAGCAGGGTTAGAAGGGAGTATGAGTGTGTGTGTGTGTGTGTGTATGCATGGCTGTCAAAACTCCAAAAACAGGTCAAGTAGCTCTGGGGAGGTCAGTCATAAAGTAGAACACTTACTAAGCAACTGGCCATTAAGTGAAGACCACTTATATTTGATTTGCCAGTCACATGGCCACCTGACCATGACCACCCAGTCATATGACCACCAAACCATACCCATCCGATCACGTGACCACCAAGCCAAACCCACAAATTAGGCCATGCCCACAGAACCAGTTGTTAAGAAATTTAAATCCCACCCCTGGGTGGGGGGCACTGAGGATGAGTTTGTAGCACCAAGGGGGTGGTGGACTGAAAAAGTTTGGGAACCACTGTTTTAGAGGGTCGTTGAAGCACTTGGAGGTTTATCTGTATCCTTAGGGTCACCTAAGTGGTGCTTCTGGTTCCCATCATCTGCATTTTTTTTCTGGAAATACATTTCTACTCCCACATTATTCAAAGGGTGTTCATCCCAAATTATTTAACTAAAAGCTTTTTGAACACCCTTTGAATGGTGTAGGAGTAGGAATGGATTTCCAGAAAAAAAAACTGCGGCAATAGGAACCAGAATCACTACTCAGGTGACCCTGAGGACACAGATAAATCTTCAAGTGCTTCAACGACCCTCTAAAAGGATGGAAATAACCAGCTGTCTGCAAGGAGTATAAATCCTTCCATTTCCCATTATCCTGTTAGAGCTAAAGAAGCTTCGTGGATTGGAAGTGAAATGTTTTCAAAGAAAAAAACAAGAAAATCCAGTTGCCTCCTGAAAAAAGCACCTTTTGGACAATAAATTCACTGCTTAAATCTCTTAGCATGTGATCAGACAGATGTATATACACATAAATGGTAATTTCTTTTATTCTGGATAAGGAAAAAAATATTATACCTTCCCTAAATTTTATCTTCCCCTCTCTTCTCTTTCAGCCACTGAAGCAACATACAATTGTTGTTGACTGGGAAAAATGCCTGGTTATAATATTGAAATCTGCTATCCTTTTACCATTTCAGTGAGCAATACACATTTAAACAAAACAAAATTATAACTTGATGGCTTCAAAGCTATTCTTTAGAGTACTAACTTCTAGATCCTTCTGCAAATGTTCAAACAAATGCAGACAATGTATTCTAAAAAACTGACAGTGGGATAGGGAATGGTAATATTACTTTCTATTTTCATACTGAGGACAGGGGACGAATTGGAGGTTTTTTTGCTCCAAGAATCAGCTTAACAGGTTCTGATTGAATGAGGGTTTTTTGTCTGTCCTCCAGTACCCTGGAGGAAGGGTACTGATTGGCATATGATATCCCTTGCCTATTCTTTGCATTTTGAAAACCATAACACTTTTCAAAATAGTTTGAAAAGAACTGAAGAGTGGAAATAATACTGGGTGGAAGTACCATGAGCCAATGGACTAGATTGCACAGCAGTGTAAGGTTTGAAGGAATGATTCAATAAGATGGAGATTTCTCTTCTTCCAATCAAATCAAGTGGTTTCAAAATCCTAAATAATTTTGCTTTCTTATTTGCAAATTTCAAACATTTTTTCTTCGTTATATGAAAAGCAGAGGAACGATTGCATAGTATGATCAGTTCTGATATTGATACAATATGCTGGCCAATAGCAAAAGCACTAAGGTTTATATACCGCTTTATAGTGCTTTACAGCCCTCTCTAAGCAGAGTCAGCATATTGCCCCCAACAATCTGGGTCCTCATCTTACCAACCTCGGAAGGATGGAAAGCTGAGCCAACCTTGAGCCTGGTGAGATTTGAACTGCTAAACTGCAGGCAGACAGCAGTCAGCAGAAATTGCCTATAGTACTGCGTTCTAACCATTGCATCACTATGGCTCTTAATAAGTTTTATCTTATCTTTAGTGTTTGGTGGAATGCAAGAGTGATAAATTATTTATGCCTCACTCCTTTATTAGAATCTACTGAAATAGGAGATGGGGAAAGAAAACAGACCCAAATGTATTCCACTGCTTTTAAAAAAAACTTTTCTTTTTCCAACTGTTCATCTATTTTTTCCAGATTTATATCTGTTATGCAATATATTTCCTATTCATTTCTTGTTCAAATTAACCCAAACCCCTTCAACACTTATAATCCTTTCAATCACTTTCCTTGAATCTTCTTATTCCCTCCAAAACAACCCTGTTTTCTTTCTTTTGTTTGTCTGGCAATAAATGAGTTTTCTTTATTGCGTGAGTGGGTTGAGATGTTTCCTGTGCTGCATATGTGGGAGGACATATGCATGATATAATTATATGATATATTCCACAATGCATATTAGATAGTGATGATACACATATACTTCATGCCACACAAATAGAATAAAAGATATTAGTGTGCAACATTGGCCACATCAGACTTTGCATAAATTTAATTACCCAAGCATTTAACTAGCACTTTTGCCTCTTTATTAGAATCCCTGTGAGTGGGTTGAAAATAATTTTATCTGTTTCTTAAAACTGGAAAGAAACTTGTTACTATCATGCACAATGTAGAAAAAATGGTACTGTATTTTATATATTTCAAATATAATATATTGATATTATTCTACCCATGATTCTGTACATTCATATACAGCAATTTTTCAATCAGCAGCTACTTCATTTAACAACCATTTACAAATACAACAAATTTAAAAACATTTTCTGATCAATGTGCAAACTTAAAAACAAATTTTATGTGCCTCACAACACTGTAAATTGGGGAAAAATAAGTCTGGTATTGCAGCATGGGAGAATTTTTGCAATCTTTCTCTCTCTCTCTCTCTGTCAAATTATTCACTTAGCAAACATTTCACTTCTGATTTACAGAATAAATTGTGTTTCCAAAGTAAGAGAGGGTGTGCTCTATTACAAAGACAATTTAAACTATTAAAAAGTTTGCATACACATAGTTCCTGAGTTACATCTACAACCGAGCCCCAACTTAAGTCATGTCAATAGTTAAGTGGGTCATCATGTGATCGGCCCAATTTTGTGACTTATTTTGTGCTGTTCATAAAATGAGCCAGTGAGAAGTAAACATCAATTTATGGCAAAAATGTAAATCACAATTACATGAATAAAGATGTTGCAATGATTGTAAATTTTTGCTGGTTGCTGAGCACCTCAAATGCAATCACATCACCAGAAGGCTGCTACTGGAATTTCAAATCATTTGAAAAGTGCTATTTTAGGATCTCTTGTAAAGTCAAGGACTACCTGTATTGTCACTTACTCTCTAAAATATGTTATGTTACTATACTAATAATAGTATGACAACAAAGCAATAATTTACCTGTTTTGAGCATATCAAGGATGCCATAATGCACATATGTGGAGTCAGAAACAACTTTAGTCTCATTATTAAAATGGCAAGTATAGTAAAAAAAATTAGTTGCAATGCATGGTATACGATCTGCAAATAAAGGAGAGCATAAGAAAGTACAATTGTTTTAAATGTAGTGTATGGTACATAAGCATTAAATAACATCTAATTTTTATTGAATCCTATTCTCCTGGGTATAGTATAATTTTTAAAATGTGATCTTTTTTTTAGTTTGAACTAAAAATTATGTATTTTAGAAAAAAGCAGCAATGGGACTTCCAGGAAGATGGCTAACTAAAATATATTCCCAGGGAAAGATCTCTGAAGCATTTTTCCCTGGGGTGTAGCTCTTCAGCCTTTAATTGAAGGGACTGACATTCCTTCAGTTTTTATGACCCACCCGGTCAGTGTGAGTTGAAGAACTTCCCCTTGGAACCCTCCAAATACAGCTGAAACCTGGCAAACAGCTTATTGAGTTAGACTCCAAAGCTATCTGCATGCCAAAAGCTGTGGGGTAGGGGAGCTGCAATCTGTTCAGGGTTGAAGAAGCCGCCATTTTGAAATTCATCTTTCAAACGGAAAGTTGTGCATTTCTCTTTTTAATCACCTTCAAAGACTATTAATCTTTTAAAAGTCAAGTTAAGAGGGGGAGGAGCTGACATTGCGGTGGTACGACGTGCGATCTTAATGCTCTAAGATCGCCGTCGATACCTTTAGTCCTCACGGACCTAAACCGTCCTGTAGAGACAGTAATAGAGAAGGGCACATCCTGTTGATCCCAGGGACATCGCAAATGAAGCCCTTTTTTCTGATGGCAGAGAGGTGGCCATTGAAGCCACTGAAGCTGGGACAGCTCTGGAAGGAAGAGGAAAGTGGAAAGCGAAAGTGTGTCGATCTGGTGAGATGATTTTTTAAAGTACTACTATTTGAGAGAACACCCTGAGAAAGGAAGAGAAAAAGTTTAAAGTAAAGACAGAAGAGGGAAAGCGGCAAGATTAAACCTGCAGTCAAGATTAGTGTGTTTAATATATTTTTATTGCTGGACAAATGCCTCAAAATTTTAAAATTGACTGGTTCTTGAATTTTACATTCAATTATTCCTTTACTCTTTTTTTGTTGTTTAGAAATTTTTTCCTTTTCCTGGTGCTTCTTTTAAATATCTAAAACCATTTTGCTTATTTGTTAGCCATTTTTAACTTTTTTTTTCTTTAGATACAAGGGGGGAAGTGAAAGTAGAGACAATAAGTAACACTGCCATTTAGAGGCTTGGAAACAGTGTTTCTTTCTTTCTTCTTTGTGGCTTGATAAGCCTGACAATAACAAGAACTGTTGTCAAGGACAATGAGTCAGTTTGTGAAGATAGTGGGATGAACATGGAAGAATGTTATTACAGATGTTCTTCTGGGTTACTATCTGTGGTTGCTTTCGGATAGTGAGAGAAAGCAAGAAGTAAAGAGAAAGAAGATTGAGAAGATCTAGAAAAGAAAATTTTAAAGCTTTTTTGGAACTTAACTTAGCAAGAGAGCCTTGGACACTATATTGTGGCAGTGTGTGGCTTGTTTTTTTCCCTCTTTCTTTGCTTTTTTTAATCTTCCCCCCTTAATAATCTATTTTTTGCTGACATCTGTGACAGTGGCCTGTTAAATGGTTTATCCTTTTTAATTTTTAATCTTTAATTTTTTAATCCTCAGTACTTTTCTTTTTCTTTTTTCTTTTTCCCTTTGGATTCCTTTTTACCTCAAAGTATATTGATCTACTTATTTTTATTTTTTCTTTACTTTCCTTTTTTTTCTTCCCTTTTTTTGGGATTTGGAACACTATTTTTATGATATTGTTTGGCTTTTTCCATATTGATTACTTGGATTAACGTATTGAACCTGAAGATCTTCTTTTATTTTTTCTTATTATAATTTTTGCTTTTTTATGGTTTTCTTTTTAATCAATTGGATTTAATTGGAGGGGTAATACAAGAACCTGAAGATTTTTCTTTCTCTTTGCTTCTGCCTTGTAAAAATGAGAAGACCATCAATTACTGGTTCTTCAATACCAACCACAGCTTCTTCGACGTATGGAGGACAACGATCAACAACAGCGATGTCACAGCAGGAAAAAGAGAAAGAGGTGACCTTACAGATGATTTGGCAAGGAGTTCAAGATATAAAGTTAAGAACAGAAAAAACAGATGATAAAGTTGAGAATATCCACCAGATGATGGTGAAGTATGAAGAAAGAATCCAAAAAAATGAAGAAAGAGAGGAACAAAGAGATAAGAAGATTGGCGATATTGATAACAGATTGAACGTGATTGAACAGGACAAGAGAATGCTGAGATGGGAAATAGATAGATCTGAATTCTATCTTAGATTTCAAAATATAGAGGAAGAAAAGGGAGAAAACTTGGCAGAAATAATGATAGAAATTCTGGCAGAAGCACTGGAAATAACTAAAGAGAAAATGATGGATGGAGTAGATGAAATTTTTTGAGTCTTTACAAGATATGCAGTGAGAAATAATCTACCAAGAGAAGTACATGTAAGATTTATGAAGAGGGCCATTAAAACGCAAATATTACAGATAGCAAGAGAGAAAACACTGAAATATAAAGGCAAGGAGATTATGATCTTGAAACAAGTACCTAGAAAAATAAGAGAGATGAGAAGAGAATATCAATTCCTGACTAAAATTCTTTTGAAGAAAGGCGTGAACTACAGATGGTTGATACCAGAAGGCCTTCAGTTTATATGGCAAGAGCAAAGACAGAATTGATTCAATTGAGAAAGCAGAATTATTTTATGCAGAATATTTCAGAGACAAGAAAGATGAGAGGGAAAGACAAGAAGCAATACTTAAACTACAAGAGGAGTGCCTTGAAGTGATTAAAAAAAAACAAGGAGCTGTAGGAGACAATGGGGAACCTAAAGAACAACAAGAGGTGAGATCAACCAGAGCTGTTAACCCCTCCTATAAAGTATAAAACATGGAAGAGAAAAAATTGATTACAATTAATATAAATGGACTTAATTCTGCTATTAAAAGAAGGAAAATATTTCATAAATTAGAAAAATTGAAATTTGATATAATTTGCCTACAAGAAGTGCACATTAAAAAACAATATGAACAACTACTGGTACAGCCAAAATTAGGGAAAATATTTACTTCACTGACACGAGTTAAGAAAGAGGAGTAGTCTTATACATTAAAGATACAATTCCAGCAAAACAAATTTATACGGACGATGATGGAAGAGTCTTGATGGTGGAGATAATAGACAATAATGTGAAATTACTTTTAATTGCAATTTATGCTCCAAATGACAATCAAAAAGGATTTTATAATTGACTTAGAATATGACAATATATGTATGTTGGGACTTTAATGAAATAATTAACGAGAAGATGGACTATAAAACACAGAAAAGAATAAACAAAACAGAAAGAATTTGCCAAAATCCTTTTTTAAAATGACAGATGAACTAAACCTAAAGGACGCTTGGAGAGAAAGAAATATTAAAAATAGACAATATACTTTTTATTCAAATAGACACTCATCATGGTCCAGAATAGATATGATATGGATGTCAGCGGAATTGATTATTAACATACAGGAAATCGAGATAGAAACTGGTACCTGGGCAGACCACAATCCAATGACAATTAAGTGGAAAGGACAAAGAAAAAGATCTAGATGGACTTTAAATAATGCTTTATTAAAAGAAAAGGACTTCACACAGAAAATGGAGAAAGAATTGGATTTCTTTTTCAAGGAGAATAGAATGAAAGATACATCAATACAAAACTTGTGGGATACAATGAAGGCTTACCTTAGGCGTTTGATAATAGATGAAACAAAGATAAGAAACAAAAAGAAAAGACAAGTGTTGATAATGTTAGAGTATGATTACAAGAGACTTGAGAAAGAACTACAAAAACCACCATTAAAAAAAAGATGTGAAAATACAAATGGACATAGTTAAACACAAAATGGGACTAATGGAAAAAGAGGAACTAGCACAGAAAATTAGAAATGCTAAGCAAAACTATTTTGAAGATGCAAATAAGCCAGGCAGATGGTTAGCATATAAATTGAAAAAGGAGATAGAATCAAGAAAAATAGCTCAATTGATAGATGACCAAGGGCAAGCCTGCTATGGAAACACAGAGAAGAAAAAAAATGTACAGGACTTTTATAGGAAGTTATATTAACAAGAGATAATAGAGGAAGGGAAGATTAAACAATATCTACAGAAAGCGAATTTGCCTCAGATACCAAAAGATATTGAAATGATGTTAGAAGGAAACATAACGATGATGGAACTAACGAAAGCAATTAAAAACCAAAATAATGGAAAAGCACCGGGCCCGGACGGATTGCCAGCTGAATTTTATAAGACATTCCAGGAGCAGTTGAACTTTTTGCTTCTGGAAGTTATGAATGTAGTTATGTTAAAAAAGAGGACACCTAAATCATGATCAGAAGCATATATTACACTTGTGCCAAAGGAGGAAGCGGACCCGCAATTAATTAAGAACTATCGACCCATTTCCTTATTGAACTCAGACTATACAATTTTTGCTTCAATAATGGCAGAAAGACTCAAATGATATTTAAATAATTTTATTCACCCCGATCAAAATGGATTTCTACCAAAGAGACATATTAAAGACAATATGAGAACTATCCTGGACACATTGGAATACTATGAGGCACATCCTGAAAAACAAATGGCCTTGATATTCTTAGATGCACAGAAAGCCTTTGATAATGTAAATTGGCGATTTATGTTATTACAATTGGAACAGATGGGCTTTGGTAAGAAATTTATTCAAGCCATAGAAGCTATATATCATGATCAAACAGCAAAGGTAATGATTAATGGGGAATTAACAGACTCCATTGCTATAAAGAAAGGTACAAGACAAGGTTGCCCGCTGTCACCTCTGTTGTTTGTGTTAACATAGAAGTGCTAACTAGAGATATAAGAGAAGCGAAAGAAATAAAAGGAATGAAAATTAAGAAAGAAGAATACAAATTACAAGCATTTGCAGATGACCTGGTTTTTATATTGGAAGACCCACTGGCAACAGCGACTAGGTTGATAGAAAAGATAGAGGAATATGGAGTGGTAGCTGGTTTAAAAATAAATAAAGATAAAACAAAGATTCTGATGAAGAATATGCTAGTAAAACAGAGGGAAGAATTGGCGGAAGTCTTGGAAATCCAGGTCACAAATAAGGTTAAATATCTGGGAATACATTTGACAGCAAGATGTGGCACACTTAAAGAGAATAATTATAATAATCTCAAGCAACAGATTGTGACAGACTTGGCAAAATGGGAAAACTTACAATTATCATTATAGGGAGAATATCAACAATTAAAATGAATATTTTACCAAGAATTTTATATTTGTTCCAGACAATTCCAATTAGATTAGGGAAAGAGTATTTTGATGAGTTGAATAAAATAGTGCTGAAATATATCTGGCAGGGGAAAAAAGCAAGAATAAAATTAAAGTTATTACAAGATGCTAGAATAAGAGGTGGGTTTGGTCTGCCAAATTGGGAGTTATATTATCAAGCGACAACTCTGATATGGGTCAAGGAATGGATTACATTGAGAAATACTAGATTATTGACACTTGAAGGACATGGTTTGTTGTTGGGTTGGCATGCTTTCCTGTGGTACAAGGGAACTAAAACACATGGATATTTTAGAAGACACTATATACGAGAGGCTTTATTATTAAATTGGGAGAAGATTAAAAGGCAACACTATTTGAAAATTCCAGTCTGGCTTTCAACTATAGAAGCGTTTTCATATCCAGTGATATATAAAATGGAACAAACAGTTAGGTATGGTCAAATTATGAATGAAAAGGGTGAACTTAAATCTATGCAAGAACTGGAGCAACGAAGTATAAGGATGAATTGGTTTTCATATGCACAAATACATTCTAGATATGATAAAGATCTCAAAACAGAAGGCTTTTATAATAAATTGTCTGCCTTAGATAAAATTTTAACAGGTACTGATGAAAAGGTGATTAAGAAATTATACGGATATTTATTAGAGGTTAAATTAGAAGAAGAACAAGTTAAAGAAACAATGATTGCATGGGGGAAAAAATTTGGATACGGGATTGACCTAGAGAGATGGCAAAAACTATGGTCTCAAAATTATAAAATGACAATGTCAACTGCATATAAAGAAAATTTGTATAAGATGTTTTACAGGTGGCAATGAGAATAGCAAGAATGTTTAAGAATAAATCCAAAAAATGTTGAAAATGTCATCAGATACCTGGCTCATTTTACCATATGTGGTGGACATACGCAGAGGCGAAAAAATATTGGACTACAATCCACACATGGTTGGAAAAAATGATAAAAAGTCATACTGATTTTAAACCAGGGATATTTTTATTGGGTATTGTACGAGAGATATACAGTAGAGAACTGATATATTTGATTGTGAATGTATTAACAGCAGCTAGAATTGTATTTGCAAAGAATTGGAAAGATGAGAAAAACCAACACAGGAGGAAGTTATTAAGAAAATAGTGGAATGTGCTAAAATGAGTAAATTGACATTTGAAATTAGAGAACAAGAAAAAAACAATATTATAAGATATGGGATTTACTTTATCAATGGTTAGAAAAAAAGTGTGGAAATGATATATATTATAGATAACTTTACAATATAAAAATAATAGAATTTAAGAACTTCCGGTTTGCAACCTTTCGGCGGCGGCAGGGATTTGCGACCGCGCGATCCCTGCTGCGTTCACCGCCAAGGTTCCCCCGATCCATTTGGATCTGGGGGATATAGCTGCCCCGCAGAGGCAGCTGAAGACAGGGGGGATCCGGCAAGGGGTTTGGGGGTGTTGCAAACCCCCTCCCCAGCCGGCTAAACCCCCTTTTCCCGAGGCGGAGGAACGGCGGTCAGCAATGGCCGCCACGAAGAAAGCTGCAGCCGGACAATCAGGTGCAGGAGAGAGGAAGCTGAAAGAAAAGTGAAAGTTGATTCTAACCGGGACAAGACGGGAGAAAATGACCTGGAATCTTGAAGGCTGCTAAGTATATATTGTTCCCTGTGAGAGTTTTAAGCTGCGAATATTCTAAAGGGGAAAGTTCTTTCTTTGTTCTACTCTCCTTCCTAAAGTGACAGCGGGGAAAAAAAACAAACCTTTTTGGCTGTGAGTGGGAAGGGAGAGTGAAAAAAATTAGAGCAAAATCTGAAAATAAGGAGAAGATTGCCTAGAATTGCAAAGAGTTGTTAAACATTAAAAAACTTCCAAAAAATATATTTGAAAAGGATTTGTGATTACTTTAACCCCAGAAAGAGAAAGTGAAGAAGAAGAAGGTATCTAAAAGAAATAGTCTATTTGGATTGTTTGGTGACTTTGGAACCTTTGGAAATTACTTCTGATTAAATCATCTGGGTGGTTGTTTGGAAAAACTTTTTCTCTACACAATGGCATCATCTATGGATGAATTGGAACTTATATATCAAAAATTTGAAAGAGAAAAACAAGGAGGGGAAGATGGTCTTGATACTATTTTCCAATACTTAGAAATGGCGGTTTATACTTATGTGAAGCAGAATGAGGATGATGGGGACAAAGAAGAAGGAGAAGCCATCTTTGATGAACAAATGACTTTGACTGGAGAAGAGAAAAAGCAAGAGAAAAAGGGAAAAAGGTCTTTAAGATCTGGAAAAATAGCCCAAAAGAGAAGAATAAGGTGAAAAGGGGACATTATGTTAAGAAACAACAGAAAGGGGGAAAGCAGAATAAAAGGGAGGTGGAGAGACAAGGGGTTAAAGAGGGTAAGGAGAAGAAGAAACAAGAAAGAAAGGAAAGGATGAGAAGTCCTAATGGTGGGGAGCAAGATGTTAAGAAGCAATTTTTGTTTAGAGATAATGGATAAGCTTTATGGTTAAAGGGATTCTAGAAAGGTACATAAGACTGCATTTTTATACTTGTATTTAGAAGTAAACATAGAAAATTAGAAACAATATGTAACCTAAAATGTGATAAAATATTTAACATAAATTAGTGAAATTTTTGGTTAAGAAAAGGGAGTACTGTAACGAAACATGATTCAAGATTGTGATGTGGGGGGGATAATAATCTTTGAAAAGCATAAGTGTTCCCACAAAGGCATGATATTTAATTGAAATGGATAAAATGTTTAAGATATAAATGATTGTTAATATTAATGATTAGAATATGGTATACTAGCGAAATTTCTTGTGAAATGAGAATTGAAGTAGGAGGTATTTTTTAATGAAATAATGAGCTATAATATATGATGAGGGATATAATATATAACTATGGAAAATAGGGCTCCCATAAAAGTATGTGATTTAATTGAAAAGTAATGAGTTAAATGTTTAAGATATGAATGAATATTAATACGAATGAATAGATTTGTATTATTGTTGATAATATAGTATAATTTTAGAATGTACCAGACAGAATCCCAATATATGTCATGTGTTTTATATTAAGTATTATAAATGCAGGGGAAAGAGATAAAGGCATCATACTCCATATAGTGTATAGGAGAAGCTTTTTCTTTTTTCTAAAGAAGGAAAATAAAGGGCTGGCTGGAATAGAACAGACAAAGAATAATAAATATTATGATATGAATTGAGAGGAGATAAAAAAAAAATTGAGAAAATTTAAAGGAGAGGAGAAGACATATAGAAAACTGAAAATGTTAATAAGATATGAAATGGTATGTAAAATGAATATGAATTTGAATTTGTGTCTGTACCAAGAGTTTTAACCCAGGACTAAGCAACTTTCAGATAAGAGATTTTTTATGCTTTTATGTTTTGTTTTATGTGTATCTATGTATTGTTTGTTTTGAAAATAAAACTTGTTTTTTAAAAAATAAAATAATAGAATTTAAGAGAAAATGATATAAGTATGTACTTTTTATTAGATGAAGTGGCAATGGAAGTTACATTACATATTGGTTTAAAATGTTGAATATCTTATATAAAGTGGTGGAACAAATAGTTATTGTCAAATGAAAGAACCATAATGATAATAATATTTATATATATACATAAAATGGAAAATGTGAGGATTTATGTGACTTGTGAAGGAGGACTATGGACACGTAGCACAAAAGAATTGCAACCAGTTGACACACTGTATGTAATTGGAAGATGGTTTTATGTTTTTATGTATTGTTTTGTCCGTGTTTGTTTAGAAAAATAAAAAACTTATAAAAAAAGTAAAGTTAAAAGAGGCTCTCTTTAGTGACAGCTTGCTAAGCCTTTTTGAAGACTCTTGCCATTTTAGGGATTTCTTTTTGTTAAGGAAGAAGGTTGCTAAGGCAAACCAATAAGGAAGTATAGTTGGCGGGGGGGAGTTGACAGAGAAATATAAAGAATTAAGGCTGTGATTTTAGTTTATTATTGTAGTAACTTGTAGTTTGATCTTCTTTGCTGTGGGTGGCTAAAATTTTCTGATCCTGATTAAAACAGGAAGCCAAGATGGTGGAGCAAAGTATTAGAGATACTGTATTTTTTGGATTATAAGATGCACTACCCCCCCAAAGTGGGTGCATGTTATAGAGTAAATATGGGCCCATTTTTGGTCTCCCAAAGCCACCACGCGTCCAGTTTTTGCCCTCCCCAGTGTCCAGAAGAACTCTGCAGGCCAAAAAAGCATCCATTTTTTTTGCCTCCGTGGGTTCTGTTTTTGGCCTCGCCAGGAGGACAAAAAACGCGGAGGCCTCCAGAGGCAAAAAATGGGAGCATTTTTGGCCTGCAGAGTGCTTTTAGATGCCGAGGAGGGCAAAACAATTAAATACACTGTTAATTCCATAATATGCATTAAAGCAGCTATTTAGCATTATAAAAACTGCTCTGCAAACAACTGGATTATTTTATGTTTGTTTTCTTATTCCTTTAATTTGACATTAACTTTTTAAAAAAATACATAAAATTCCATTTTATTTTCAATAAATATTTTTGAAACAAGACAATGCTATGCAGAATAAATCCAAGAGAGAATGAGATCCTTACCTCACCCTGGTTAAAATAATACTCCTGTCTGGAATAAAAAAAAAACAAGCTTAATCAATTTGTCTATAGAATAATAAACAAAACTTTAAATCATATGCTGTTACCTTAAACATTTTAGTTACATCAGCCTGATAGACATTTATAATCATCAGATAATATCCTATGCTTCCAGTTACCGTTTGCAGGTTGCCATTTCGTGATAAATATAAAAATGAACTTAATCTATAGGTATTGTCCTGTGAGATCTTCCCCTCTATAAGTAAATTAGGTTGCAATGTTGAAATTTTAAGGTACCTTTAAAAAAAACCAGCCTTTTTATATTGGCTTTTCCTAGCTGCTAACTGTTACAATATCTGTTTTTTTAAGAATTTTAAAAAGTTTCTGAATTTAATTCTTGATTTTAATATAGTGTTTTAATTACATTATTTTTCTAAGCTACTTTAGGTCTGTTAACGAGGAGGTTATATAACAAAATTGTGGAATACATCTCCTTACAAAGAAACAATTATAAAATGATACAGACCTTTAAATAACTGAAATCATGATATTAGTGTTCCTATTTTACTTTTTTAAAGAATTGCATTAACATTGAATCAACAATGTCAGTAGTACAGTGTTTATCAGGAACAGTTTGTTCCCAGAATATGCTATTAGAGAAAATTTGCAACTAAACTTATCTGAGAATAATATAAATATGATTTTCTCATTGAATACAGATAAAGGTAAAGCTTTCCCCGTCCAGTTGTGTCCGATTCTAGGGAATGGTGTTAATCTCCATTTCTTAATCAAGGGAGTCACTGTTGTCCAAAGACATTTCTGTGGTCATGTGGCCAGCATGACTGTACATCGAAGCCAGTAGTGGGATTCAAATTTTTTTACTACCGGTTCTGTGGGCATGGCTTGGTGGGCATGGCAGGGGAAGGATACTGTAAAATCTCCAGTCAGAGGTGGTATTTGCCGGTTCTCCGAACTACTCAAAATTTCTGCTAATGGTTCTCCAGAACTCATCAGAACTTGCTGAATACCACCTCTGATCAAAGCACAGAGAAAGCTGTTACCTTCCCACCAAAGTGATACCTATTTACCTACTTGCATTTGCATATTTTCAAACTGTTGGATGGACCGGAGCCGGGGCAAGTAATGGGAATTCACACTTTCATGCAATGCTCAGGTCTTGAATCTGGGCTGTCAGTTTTCCAGCTGATAAGCTCAGCATCTTTAACTGCTGAATCATTGCTCCTGTCATTGAATATATGTAAAAAAAACCAGCCACTTGCATGTCATTAAGTGCACAGAGCAAAAGAGCTGCCTGTTGAAAGAAGGCAGACAGCTGTATTCTATGTTCAGAATGGAATTCCTGTGCGAGGCCAGAGAAAGGAAGCTCAGACCAGTGGTGGGATTCAAAAATTTTTACTAGCGGCTCTGTGGGCATGGCTTGGTGGGTTTGGCAGGGGAAAGATACTGTAAAATCTCCATTCCCTCCCCACTCCTGGGGGGAAGGTTACTGCAAAATCTCATTCCCTCCCCACCCCCACAATCTGCTTTCCAGCTCCATTCTCCTGTGTAGGGCAAAAGAAGAAGACTCAGCCGATCAGCTGGGACTCAGAGGCAGAGAATAGATGGGGCGGGGCCAGTCAGAAGTGGTATTTGCCGGTTCTCTGAACTACTCAAAATTTCTGCTACTGGTTCTCCAGAACTGGTCAGAACTTGCTGAATGGTCTGGCTCAGACCATAAAGATCTGAGCTTTGTTTGTCCAGCCCATTGCAGGCCTTCCCCTCCCATCCATGCACAAAAGGAAATTCCTGCTCCAGGCCAGAGAAAATAGAATAGAATTCTTTATTGGCCAAGTGTGGTTGGACACACAAGGAATTTGTCTTGGTGCAAATACTCTCAGTATACGTAAAAAAAAAGATACATTCGTCAAGAGTCGTAAGATGCAATACTTAATGATAGTCATAGAGTACAATAAGCAATTAAATCATACTAGTCACAAGTGGGAGGGGATGGGTGATAAGGAGTGATGAGAAAATTAACAGTAATAGTAATGCAGACTTTGTAATAGCTGAACAGTGTTGAGGGAATTAGAAGATTTGATCCCAAACACTCAAGCTTCCTTTTTCTGATTCAATGTAGCAGTTACCTTCCTCTGTGTGCTAGCTTTTAAAGCCTTCAGAAACATTGCATGAATTAGCTTTCTGGTTAGAAAGCTAGCAAATATAATCTTTCTATTATATTTCCTTCCAGGAAGGAGACTGGAAAAGCATTCTTTAGCTTTCTGGCTGGACTCCCTCTTCAAATAGTCATTAAGTGACTGGCTGTACATTGAGGACTACCTGTATTTAATATATGATAGGGTGGATGAATTAATACAGTAGATTATTAACAAAATGCTTTAACTTTATATGACATAATACAAAGGATGGTACTTATATTTTATTTAACAGTTGCCTTTCATAAACATCTAAATATCTGTTCCCATTGCTCTATAAACAACAAACTTTCAAGCCTACTGTAGTACAGAACATCCAAACTAGTTTTCAGAATTGGGAACTTCATGCCTGCATGATATTTTTGTGTTGTGAAGGATGTTCCTATAAGCTCAGAGACAAGAATGGAAGTCTATTTTACTGTGTGCAAGATATGTAACATTAAAAAGATAAAATAGCCATGTGTTTAATATCTAGAGAAAAATGACAAACTGATATTAAAGGTACAGGAATCCTTTATACCAGGGCTGTCAAACTCCTGGCCCACAAATCAGATGCCTCACATGCTGGCCACACCTATGCCCCATTTAGCGAAGGGGAAAGAAGTCCCAATACGTCACGTGACACTGTTGTGATGACATGAGTTTGACACTCCTGCTTTATACCTTTAAAAATACCAAATACTACTAATAGTATTTCTGTAATTGGATCTTCGATAAAAATATATTTACCTTTCAGAGGATTTCTTTTTAAGCATAATGTATCGAAACACCTATGAAACATTGATTAAAAAGTAAATAACACTTTTTTTTACTAAGGACATCTATGAATTACATTGGAAGAGATACCTACTGCTTATCATTTATGTGTTCATGCACTACATTACTTTAGACAATAAAGTTATTCATACCTGAAAGGGCAAGACTTTGTTCTGTGACATTATTGCAAAAAGACTAAATAAATTTATTAGGTATAACTGAAAATTGAGTGGTTGATACATCCCTTTATATCACCTGAAAAACTTATCTACAGCATCAATCAAAAAGTCTAAAATGTGACTTTCTTAATTATAGTAGGAATTGGGGTGGGATAGAGGGGAAATCATCTAAAATTAGTAAAAGTATTTTACATATAATAGCTAATTTCAAATAATTCCTCCATTTTGCACATTTCCTAACTCTCTGAACAAACAGTCCTCATTTAGCAGCGGCCTTGGATAGTGACATTTGCAAATATAACACTAATAAACTGTAATAAAAATCATTTTCCAACCAATGTGTACATTTACTACAACAAATATCTTCAATGTGAAATTGATTAAGGTTTGGTCAATTTTAATCTTCTTAACTTGCAGTTAGCACTTTTTAGGGAAGTGCTGCACTGCAGAGGAAACAGTTCAGGAAGAGATAGCTGAGAAGATGCAAAACAACAACAACAAAAACAACGACACACACACACACACACACACACACACCAGATCAGACAAAGGGCACTATGAGAGAATTTTATCTGAATGAGATGGCAGCAACCAGCAATTTCACTTTCTCTGATAAATGGTGCGCTTAGCGACTCTTTCACTGAAACAAATTGCAATCACTAAATGAAGCCTAGCAATACTTCCATAAACCTCTGTATTAGTCTTTTGGGAGGGTTTCAGGGCAGGAAAAGGTGTAAAAACTCATTCTGATGTTTTTTGCCTAAGAGTGTACACTATTCAATACATTCAAAACTGTATTGTTCACCGGAATTTTTGAATAACAAAAGTTGATACATTCAACCTCTAAACTACTTTTCTGTGGATGATAGGATCTCTGGGATTGTTACATCAAAATTGGGTAGCTGAAAATTGGACCTCCAATAATTATTTTGTTTTAATATTATGACACAAATATACTAAAGGTAAAAGAAAAAAGAGTGATGGCATACCTTTATAACGATTACTGAAAAAACAATAAAAACTACTGGAAGCAGAAATGTCTTCATATATCTAACTGGAGTCTGAAATTAAAGTAAGTTTTATGTAGAGAAATTTGACGATAAAACTGTAAAAAAAATTCATTTTTAGGAAGTAGTCACAATTACCACTAATAAGTCAGTATTTTATTTTGTCTGGCATTTTCAATTATCACATCTATGAATTTCTGTTCCCCTTCTTTCTATTCAAAAACTTCTGCCTCATCTAGGGTCATATGCAAATTTATTTTGTAAAATTCCTTCATTTGAAATGAAACTTTAATTATATAATTTCTCCATTAGGAAAATCATTCTTGAAAGACATATAAATACATCACAGGATTTAGAATCCTTTATCTACAAAGGATCCTCTATTGGATTCATGTGGATTATTTTATATAGTTAAATGATCACTTCCCAGTCAGAAATAATTCTTATTTATGCCTAATTTCTTCACCAATACACATTTGGCAAACTATTTTGGTTTGGACTGGGAAACCTTTGGGCCATAATAAATAAATATGCATTTATTCTGAACTCATTTCATTGTTCATTTCTACTATATTATAGAATTTAATTTACTTTTAAATAAGTAAAACTATTTAAATTAGAATTTCACTTTTAATAGTGAAACTATTATGCTACTGAGTAAATGGTTTATGGATTATATGACCAATCATTATGATTCAATCTAACTGGTAATGCAGAAACAAACATCAACAAAGTAGCAAGTAGAGATAAACTGAACAGCATTTTCTTAACTTCACCCTTAATGTATATACTATATAAATTTCCCATGTGTGAGAATTGAGCATTTTGTCATTCATATGCTAATTATTCAGAATAGTGTTTAGACCAGGTGTCAGCAACCCGCAGCTCTGGAGCTGCATGAGGCTCTTTCGTCTCCATGCTGTGGTTCCCTGTCGGCTGAACCTATCACTGGCTGGCCTTGCCCCTCGCCCTTCCCTCTCAGTCACTCTTTGCCTGGCCTAAGAAGATAAGGGCAATGATGGTGGATGGAGACTTGCTCCATATTCCATAGTGGGAGCCAAGCGCCCCTGTACTTGCCTCTTCTTCCGGCCCTTGTTGGTGCTACCCGCACCTCGGTCACTTGGGGAAATGCGCGACTTGCTCTCCACCCCGAGGCACTGTCCTGGCTTGGTTGCAGCTAATGCTCCACATCATAATGGGCTCCAGGAGGAGGGGGGAAATAAAGAAAATATCGGAAGCCACAAAACCTGGGTAGGTGTGGTTGGGGGTGGTCATGTGATTGGGTGGGAGTGAATGATGTTGAGTTGGCCACGCCCACCCAGGTTATATGGCTCCAGGTGTTTTTCTCTCTCTAGGAAATGGGTCCAAATGGCTCTTGGAGGTTTAAGGTTGCAGACCCCTGGTTTAGACAAGGTTTTTAAAGTGTCTCTGCTTTTGTACACACACAAATACATATATACATTCAATCTAGTCAAAATATCATTTTGGATGGAGGTGAGTTGTCAAAGTAGAAAAAGGACAGATAAAAATTGAATGTTTTTAATTTTTTAAAAATTAGAATTAGTCCTTGATTTACGACCAGTAACTTAGTAGCTAGTAACCATTTAAAGTTATTTATACATGTACCTTGGGATTAGTTAAAATCCATATTTGAAATTCGAAAAGTTGTCCCTCCAGTCACATGACTGAACTGTGAGACCTCAGCAACAGGGCTATACTTATAGCCATTTGCATATGCCCTGTGATCATGTGGCTGCATGTTTTATTGAAAAGCAGTACCTACTTCCAGTTTTTGCCAAAACCACACCCATAGTGAACCATTGGTTTGCTTAACAACTACCAAAAAATAAGTCATAAAATTTGGTGTGACATATGGCCGATTTGTTTTACAACTATCATGACTTAGTACTGTGATGGCCCAATTTTAGTTGTAAGTCAAACACTATCTGTATCAATAGATTTGTATGTTAATCTTATTAATTGCAAAATGTTTGAAATGTACTGAATGAATGAATGAATCAATGATACTTACCTCTTTTTCCATGAAATCAAACTCCACAGCACAAGTATACATAGATGTATCAAAATCTCTATAACCAATAAGTTTTGCTTTTAACAGATTACTTATATGGACCTAATTGAAAAAAATGACAGTGAAATATTTGTTAGACAAATTTGTATGGATGTGAGCTGTAATATAAAATGGGGAAGAAACCATTATTGGCTGATAACTATATTCAGTTTTGATTAATTATTTCTATTATTTTACACTTAGTATAAGTGTACCCCTCTATTTTTAATCTGCAACCAGACACTTCTGCAATTCACTGAGAGAGCAACAAATGTACAACCTACATAATTCCCAGCATCTCCACCAGCATAAAAGAGTGAAGAAAGGAGGACCAGAAGAATGCCCCTGCAAAAGTTTCAGTAACTTCTGGGTGTCAGTGAAAATGGAGCCTTAGTTTTTCATTCCAAGATGAGGACATGTATTACTTGACACCTGCTTCAAATCTTCAAGAAAGAGTGCTGTGAAACTTAACTACATCACTCAGAGAGTACACTTGATACAGCCATAGTTTAAGACATTTACAAACTGTCAAATAACCCAGCACAATGATTGCTGTGTTCCATAATTTTCTTCAGGTAGCACATCCGGTAGAAGATTCCAGGAGGGTGATTAATTAATAGATTTAAACTTAGTATTAATGTACTTTTTAAACTACACTATAATACTCTATTCATGGGCATAGTTCTCAAGTATATTTTTACAACTTCAAGTAAAATAATGGCATCTAATATGAAAATTTAACATTATACATATTACCGGAAGAGAATACAAAATATACAAAGCTAACATACATTATTCTGACAGCAAACATAAAACCTAAGTTTTAACTTACATCATCAGATATTCCAAATATTAGACACATCAAGAATTTCAAAATAATTGTCCCAAGCAGGCAAGAAAATCCTTCCAAAGCCTATAGAAATGATAAGAACAGGGATAACATCCTTCAGATTGGGTCAATTATATTTGATTGCAATTTCCACATTTATTCTGTCCCTAAACTGTAAGAAAACTTAGTCTTAAAAATAGGAGAGGCAAAATCTGATTCATCTACATTTTGATTTGATTTTTCTGCAACTCCAATATTTTTCTCATTTTTTGCAGAAAATATTCAGTCATCATTGTTTAAAGTATGAAAGAAATACTTTAAAAATTGACCAGTACTAGAGAAAGTATATATTAGAAAGATTTCCACATAAGTACAACTATAATTATTATAACAAAATAGCTATTTTAATTTTACATAACTATTTGTTCTGAACCATATTCTAAATTTAAATAAATCAGGAACAAGAAGGAAGCTTCCATTCAGGAACTGAATAAAGTTTATTAAGGAACTGAATAAAGATTTTTGCTTATGTTTCTCTGAATAGTCAAAAATTACTTTCTCAGCCATTCTTTTATTATTAAATTTAATTGTAAGCCATGATTTTATGAATTTAAAAACTAATAATAACTTGAGCCTATTGCTACAATGAGATGCAATAGCAACCTGTTTACTCACAAATAGGAAATAAGTTGAGAAAATATTTGATAGAAGAAAAAGCAGAATGCAAGCCAAGTATTTTGCTCTGCCTATGCTTGCAATACTGTGTTTATAGAATGAGTATTTCTTTTTTTATAGCAATAGCACTTATATACTTATACTATAGACTTATATACCATTTTACAGAGCTTTACAGCCTTCTCCAAGTGGTTTACAAAGTCAGCATATTGCCTTCAACAATCTGGGTCCTCATTTAACCCACCTCGGAAAGATGGAAGGCTGAGTTAACCTTGTGCCTGGTGAGATTTGATCTGCCAAATTGCAGGTAGCCGGCAGTCAGCTAAAGTAGCCTGCAGTACTGCACTCAAACCACTGCGCCACTGTATATCTGATAATATTTGTGCCATAAAATATTAAACTTACCCACAAAGGAATATTTTTAGTATGCAATTTCAGGTACTTAGGGCCCAGTTCCAGAATACTCTAGAATAAGAAAATTGTTGCATTAGCACTTACAGCTTTAACATTAGTTCCAGGATATTTCTGTAAATGTGTCAGAGTATATTCATGAACTGGAATAGAGCATGGAAACAAGGTCAGCCAATGAATAGGCATAGCAACTAAGTCAGCTAACGAGGACTGTTTTGGAAACTGAAACTAGAATTAGCCTAGGCTGGAAACTGAAACTAGAAGTAGCCTAGGCGTGGCTCTATGTTAAGCTCTGCAGCTATATTGAGCTCTGCAGCTATATTGAGTTTGCAGCCAAGAGATTCAGTGGAACAGCATTTTGTTCATATTCAAACTTTGTTTGTGGAATTAGAACAACATGGGATGAGGATTCCTGAATCTCAGAAAGTGCTCTTAATTTTGAACAGCCTAGATGAAACATGGGGCATTGTGTCTGCAGTGTTTGAATGCAAACCAGAGCAACAATTGAGTTTGGAAGCTCTGAAAGCGTGTCTGATAGCTGAAGCACAGAAATGCCATTACAGAAAAAGCCACGAGGAGGAAAAATTCCTGAGGAGGGGCCCAAGAGGAGCAATGGAAATTTCCACAGCCAGACTATCTGCAGAGAGCAGCACAGAGATAAGTGTCTTGGAGTTTCCAGAGACCAACAGAACAGCAGTAGAAGATATCAGATTACAGCTAAGAAGAAAGCCCAACAACAGAAACAAAGTTTCATCTGTGGTGACACTAATTTAAAGAAGGACTGCTTGCAAGACAGAAGAAGTTTGCAAGGACAGATTGATGGACAGATTGCTGTTGCAAAAGTCTGCAATAGTAATGAAAGAAATCAATGGCTTATAGACAGTGGGGCTAGCCAAACGATTATTAATATTACTAAATTATTTTACAGGATGGATGCAGCTGCAGGAGACACAGTAGCCTGGGCGAATAGCAAAAAGGCTAAATTCACTGGAAGAGGCAGTGTGCAAATTCTACATTTGGAAACAAGACTTAATAATGTTTTATGTATGGAAATGGAACATAATTTGCTGTGTGTCTCTAGTTTAGACAAGCAAGGATTTGAGACCACATTTGTAAATGGGCAGTATCTTATAAAGAAAAATGGAGACTTCCAGTGGTGACTCATGTCATGGCGGTACAGAGGAACAGCTCTCCATTCCCTGTACCGGGATTTTCATGTCTGGCAGCTGATTGAGGTAAAGTTCAGTCCCGGAGGGACCAGCAGAGAGAGGGTGGAACTCTTGGAGATGGTAGGTAGAGTTGCGGCTCCCAGCAGATTGAAGAGGAGAGCCCGCAGCCTGACGCAAAAGAAGCCACCCCTAGGGCAGACCCAAAGACGTGGCGAGCCGAGACAGTATGACAGCAACAGGCAAGTTGTGGATATAACCAAGTCTAGAAGATTGGTGAAGATTGGATCAGAGAGCAGTCAAATTGAAAGAAGCTTCCAGCGAGGAAGGGCTAAATGTGAAGAGTAAGCGGCAGAAGTTTCTTTTTCCCTCCTGCACAGGGAGCAGATTGGCAGCGGAGGAAAGGAAAGACTAAAATGATAAGATTATAAAATTATAAGAGAAGAGAAAGAGAAGAAGAAAACCTTTTTCTGGGGAAACTGCCTTTTGAAGATTGACACTGTATAACTCCAATTCGGGAAAAAGATAGAATTGACAGGTGGGAGGAAGAATCGTTGATGAATGACTGTGCAGATCATAGGAGACTGCCATTGTGAGAAAGAACAAGAACGGAGAACTGATGCAATACTGACAAGTGATGACTAACTGTTTTTTTCTTTTCTTTTTTCCTCTTCCTACATGAATTAATACTATTAGATTTATATTAATAATATTTATTTTTACTTATATTTATAATACTTTATCATTTATATTAATATATCATTATTGAATTAATAAAGCTAATATATTTATAAGAAATTTAAGATAAAGGAATAATTAGATTCCATTCCTTAGTAGTAGTATTTACATAATCTTTATATACAGATTATGTTTACATAGAGTTATATAGAGCATATTAGAATTTGTTTAAATTTTTTAATAATTTCTGAATATTAATATTGGAACTGATTTACATACTTGAAGCACTTATAATTTTAGCAGCTGATAATTAATTAATATTATAGTATAAGGAATGTTATTATAGTATGATACATTATTGATATTATTGCCATCAATTAGTAAGCATGAAGTATTAACTGTATTAATAGTATTTATTGTATTTATTATATCACATTTCGTATCTTAAATAATTTTTCTTCTTCTTAATTGTACTGATAAATTATTAACCATTAACTACTGATGTTAATTATTATCTAACAACTGATCATTAATTGATATTATTTATCTTTATTAATATTGATTTATTTTATTTATTAACTAATTTATTGACTACCAAATTGAGAAATAACTCCAAAAGAGACTAATTGACCCAGATGGTAATTTGGGAAAACATCTATAAGATATTAGGATAACAGCATAAAATTATAGAGAGATGACCAGCATTACAACTGTCAAGACAGGGGAAAAAACTACAGCATCCATATCGTTATCCAGCCTGGCAACATCCAATCAGTGAACAATTGAAGGAATACTCACTACGGAGAAACCAAATCCCATTCCTAATAAGCAGATGATGCAGATCACCCTACTATCGATACAGGAAACAATGATTAAATTACAAGAAGCTATGTCGAAAAACCACGTGGAAATTAAATCTGAAATGGGTGAGATGAAATCTGAACTAAAATCAGAGATGGGAGAGATGAAACTGGAAATACACAACCTGGATGATAAAATGGGATCCATCCAAGAAGCAATTAAGAAAAATGAAGATAGAATAAAAACAATCGAAAATCAAACAGAACAGACAGAGAAAAAACTAGAGGCAATGGATCAGAAGATCATGGGATACAATAAAGAAATGGAAGAATCTCTCATTCATCTCGAGATAGATCGGGCTTCTTTTTTCTTGAGGTTCCAGAATGTAACAGAAGAAAAAGAGGAGGATCTAGCAATACTGATGGCAGAGTTGTTGGCAGAGGCACTTCAGAAGGATAGTCAAGAAATGATAAAGTAAATTGACGACGTCTACAGAGTGTATACCAGCTATGCCAGGCACCATAGATTCCCTAGAGAGGTGCATGTAAGGTTTGCATGAAGGAAAGTAGGAGACATTATCTATAAAATCACTAGAGAGGAACCACTGATGTATAAGGGAAAAAAGATAGTCATACTGAAGCAGATCCCCAGGAGAGTATGCAAACAGCGGAAGGATTACCGATTTTTGGTAAGTCATCTAAATAAAAAGAACATCCTGTTTTGATGGTTGTCCACTATGAAGGCAATGATCCACCCAAATACTTTGGATATCAGCAAAAAAGTTATATATTACCAAATTTTGGATAATCAAGGAAGACTTAAAACAAGTCAATAATTAGAAATACAGGGAATATTGATAGAATGGTGGTCGTACCTTCAAGTACAGACGAAGTATAAAAAAGATCTAGAAGAATTTGGATTTGAAACAAAAACCCAGCTAGATAAATTATTGCTAGGATCAGAAGAAAAAATATCTAAAATATACAATTATCTATTAAACTTTAAAAAATATCTAAAATATACAATTATCTATTAAACTATCTATTAAACTTTGACTTAGAAGAGGAAATTGTTAAAGGACCCATGTTAGCCTTACCTAAAAACTTTGGACATAATATTGATCCAGAAGAGTGGGAAAAAGTGTGGCATAAAAAATTTTCTTTGACAAAGTCGGCCGCATATAAAGAAAATTTATATAAAATGCTTTATCGTTGGCATTTGGCGAAAATGTATCCTAAGCTGAACCTGAATTGTTGGAAGTGTAAGAGAACACAAGGCACCTTCTTCCACATCTGGTCGCTATGCCCAGAAATTAAAAAAATTGGACCAAGATACAAACATGGATAGAGGAAATTATCGATCGTAGGTTGGAGTGGAAGCTGGAATTATTTCTCCTGGGAATTATTAAAGACAAATACTCCCAAAAGATCCAATACCTGATTATACACATAATAATAGCGGCAAGAATTGCACTAGTGCAGGCTTGGAAGATGTCTACCATTCCGTCTGATAAAATTATAATCCATAAAATTCTGGAATGTGCAGAGATGGATAGACTCATGATGAAATTAAATGATAAAGAAGACTCAGAATATTACTCAATTGGGAACATTTGGTATCAATGGGTAGACAGTAAAACATGAAAAATATAGATTAAAAGAGGGAATAAAATTGGCATATAGGTATATAGATAGGAACAATGAGAAGCTGTTGAAATCAAGAAACTGCCATAAAATGGAGATCTATGTAAATATTCATATTTAATTTATAATATCTATGTAGTTATATTTATATTGCATTCTGAAAAATATATAACATATCTCCTTTTATGGCTATGGAATAGAGAGCACAGACTATAATTATATAGACTTTTATCTGATTTTTCTCTTTATATATATATATATATATATATATATATGGTGTTCGGCTTGGTTCGGGTATTTTCCCACGTCATTGTAGTTGTTCTTTTAAAGTTGTAGCAACGTTTCAGCAGAATCTCATCTGCCATCATCAGGCTTCTGTATTGTGTCCGTCTGTAAGTACCCGAAAACTTAAGAAAACATATATATATATATATATATATATATATATATATATATATATATGGATCTTTGATTATTTGGGTTTTCTCCGCGTAAGATTCAAAGTATCTAGGCAACGTTTGGCGAGGTCCCACTCGCCATCTTCAGGCTGGTGCTTTCGGCTTAGTGCCAGTGCAAGCATGACCACGAACTCAAAGCCAAACGAACACAGACCCAGACCCCAAACTCAAAGCCATATTAAAAACCCAAAATGCTACATCACAGCCACCCGCTCAGGACATCACATCAGAAAACTCAAGAAATTACACCTCAAGAACTCAAGAAGTCACAACACAGCAAATGACCCAGGATATCACAGCACAAGACCAAGGATACCACAGCAATAAATCTCACAAGGTCATCACACAACCCATTACCCAAGCTGTTACTACACAGGAGGCTAATCGAAAAGAGATCAAAACACAAACGACCCAGGAGATTACAACGCAAGACCCAGGATACCACAACAAAAGAACTCACAAGCCCATCACACAACCCATTACCCAAGCCGTTAAAACACAAGAGGCTAACAACCCAGGAGATGACAGCACAAGATCCAGGATATCTCTACAACAAAAGGCCATTACACAGCCCATTATACCAACATCAACTCCATCAACCAATCAAGAGGCTGCAGCACAGCCAACCAGCCCAGCACACCATCCCCCACCACTTGTATATATAGAGAGATGGCAGCTCCGGTCACACACTGCTTGCACTGGCACTAAGCCGAAAGCACCAGCCTGAAGATGGCGAGTGGGACCTCGCCGAAACGTTGCCTAGATACTTTGAATCTTACGCGGGAGAAAACCCGAATAACCAAAGATCCACATACAAATACCCATGAGAACCTTAGAAAACATATATATATATATATATATATATATATATATATATATATATATATATATATATATGTATGTATGTATGTATGTATGTATGTATGTATGTATGTATGTATGTATGTATGTATATGTATATGTATATGTATAATGTATAATGTATAATATATAATGTATAATGTATATGTATATGTATATGTATATGTATGTATTTAGTGTTAATGATATTTTTCTTTTTTGAATCTATGACCTATATACATGAATCACTTTTTATTAATATATTAAGGCACTGAGAATTAGTATTACCAATACTATGAATAACTGTCAAGTATTAATTGTATGTATTGTATTTATTGTACTGTCAAGAAAATGATGTTGAAAGATATTGACACATCTTCTATTATAGAAATTTTTGTAAATTTTTAAATATTTTGTATTTTTGTAAACTTTTTAATATTTTGAATTTCAATAAAGAATTTTTTAATGAAAATAATAATAATAATAAAGAAAAATGGAATTGTCTGTGCAAAGGGCATAAAGCAGTGGTTCCCAAACTTTTTCAGTCCACCCACCCCTTGGTGCTACAAACTCATCCTCGATGCCCCCCACCCAGGGGTGGGATTCAAATTTCTGTGGGCGTGGCCTAATTTGAGGGCATGGCTTACTGGTCATGTAACTGGGTGGGCATGGCTTGCTGGTCATGTGACTGGGTGGGCGTGGCTTGCAGGTCACATGATGGTAGGTGTGGTTTGGTGGTCATGTGACTGGGTGGGTGTAGCCAGGTGACTGGCAAACCAAATACAAGTGGTCCTCACTTAATGGCCAGTTATTTAGCACTCCCTTCCAGCCCTGCTGGAGCAGGTCATTGGACTAGAATCAGCAAGCATCTCTGATTAGATTCTAGTAGTGAATAGAATCTAATCAGATGCTTTGCCGATTCTTGTTGATTTTTTTATTTGTATTTCTTTATTTTATACTGCTGAATTGCATTGACATGTGTGTCCCTTCCTGTGCACAACCCAGAAGCTTTTGTGATTCTTTGCAGCAAAAATTACCAACCTCTGGCTTTGCTCTACTTTTCAAACGTGCTGCCATTGCCACGTTCCAGGTGCCGGCGCAGGTCCACCCGATTGAGCCACTGCACCGGAGGGACCTGCCCAAGCAAGTCCGAGCAGAGTGGTGCACCAAGTCAATGGGATGAGCCTGAGAGAGGGAAAGAGAGAGAGAGAAAAGAAAGAGAGAGAGAGAGAGAGAGAAGAAAGAAAGAGAAAAGGAAAAGAAAGAAAAAGGGACAGACAAAGAAAGGGGATGGAAGGAAGGGACAGAAAGAAAAAGAAATAAAGGAGGGAGGAGAAAGATAATGAGATATCTATTCTAGTCCAACCACCTGCTCCAGCAGGGTTAGAAGGGAGTGTGTGTGTGTGTGTGTGTGTGTGTGTTCTCCTTGTAATTTACCAGTACATTTTGCTTTTGCCTTTTTCAGAATTGGCACTGTAATACATTGGGGAAAAGTAATTTTTTTAGGATGGAGATCTGGTCCAATGGATCATGTTTAAAGCCTCAACAAAATGTGAGACTTCATGATAGTCTTGACCATGTTTCGTCCACCAAACCTTTAATAGAAGCCAAAGATGTTTCAATGTGCAAAAGGACCTCAGTCTAAACTAGGCCTCATTTCAATCTGATGCATCAGGTCTCTCTCTCCCTCCCTCCCTCCCAGACTGGCTTTGCTCTACTTTCCTGATGTGCCTGCAGAGCTGGCACTTCAAACATGGATGGATGGAGAGAGAAAGAGAGAGGGAGGGAGAGAGACAGGTAGGTAGACAGTGAGATAGACAGACAGACAGACAGACAGACAGATAGATAGATAGATAGATAGATAGATAGATAGATAGATAGATAGATAGACAGACAGACAGACAGACAGACAGACAGACAGACAGACAGACAGACAGACAGACAGACAGAGTAGCTTGGTAGGTAGGTAGGCAGGGAGGCAGACCTTTTGTATGAATGTATGGATAGGTAGATAGGTAGGCAGGCAGGCAGGCAGGAAGACAGACAGACAGACAGACCTTTTAGTGCCCCCAAGGGGGCCGGCAGAGGGGCGCTAAGAGGCGGCAGGGGGCGTTCGAGGTGCTGGCACCGTAGGCTCACCCCACTGACTGTTGCACCGCTACAGAGCCGGCGCTTCAAATGCGGTGACAGCGGCTTTGCCCTACTTTCCCAACATGCTGCCGCATTCGAGACGCCGGCTCTGGAACAATGCAACAGTCAATGGGGTGAGTCTGTGGTGCTGGCGCCTCAAATGCCCCCCTGCGCCCCCCCCTTGGGGGAGCTAAGAGGCGGCAGGGGGGCGTTCGAGGTGCTGGCACCGCAGGCTCACCCCATTGACTGTTGCACCAGAGCGGTGCAAGGGGCTTTATGGAGTGAGCCTGCGGAGCTGGCATGTTGAACGCCACGGCACATAGCGTGCTACCGCTGCTGCCTTCGAGGCACTGGCTACGGAGCGGTGCAACAGTCAATGGGGTGAGCCTGTGGGGCCAGCGCCTCAAACGCCCCCCTACCGCCTTTTAGCGGCCCCCTGCCAGCTCCCTTGCCTCTTAGCACCCTCCTAAGGCATCCCACCATCCCCCAGGGTGCGGTACTGTCCACTTTGGGAACCACTGTGTTACAGGGACAAAAAGTTCAATGTGCACAAACATTTGGCAATGTTGCAAAACATGATTCTTGTGTTCATCTTTTGCACAGGAAACTTGATCATGCCAACTTTAAAGTTGTCCAAAAGATGGACCAGTATGCAGAAGGATTGCATGTAAAGGGTTGTAAGGCATATTTTAATTGTGCAGTATGCAAAACATCAAAGTCCAAAGCATTCCCAGTAAGCAAGAGTAGCACAAGGCAGAAAACAAGAGTTCTAGAGGTGATACATGCAGATTTGGGGCCCAATGCAAGCCAGTTTGGGAAGAGCTAAGTATGCACTTGTCATTGTAGATGACTATAGTAGGCTTGGGTTCTGCTATTTATTAAAGAGTAAAACAGAAGTGCTACAGAAATTTAAGCAATGGGTAAGCTTTGTAGAAAGAAGGTATAAACCACAGGTATGTCAGTTGCAAACTGACAGAGGTTCAGAATTCATGTCAACAAGTTTTCAACAGTGGTTGGCACAGTTAGGAATAAAACACAGACACACAAATCCTTACACAGCAGCTGAGAATGGTGTTGCTGAGAGATGGAATGGAGTCTTGCAAACCATTAAGGACTCACTGCTAGAGGGTTCTGGTCTAAGCAGGTCATATTGGGGTGAAGCCATATTGACTGCTAACTATTTAGTTGTTGTGGAGTTCCTCCATTAATGATATATGCAGTGCTATATGGGAAAAAAACACCTCTAGCACATTTAAGGGTGTTTGGAAGCAATGCGTGCATGCATATTCCAAAGGCAATTAGAAAAAAGGGGCAACCAAAGGCTAGAAAGCTCAGGTTTGTGGGCTATGAGCCAGGTTCAAAGAGTTATCGCTTTAGCGATGGGAGCAAAAGAATACTATTTTCAAGGTCTGCAAGCTTTGCAGAGCAAAACTGGAACAGAATTGATGCAAATTTGTGGAATGACTCAATTAGTGACAGTGACACACTTAGTGATGGTAACTCACTTAGTGATGGTAACTCACTTAGTGATGGTGTCAGTGTTCAGGGAGAAGCTGAACAAAATATGAAGCAAGAGAGGGTTGACACACAGGAGCAGTCAGTGCCATGCAGGTCAGAGCAATGGAACAAGGGGATTCCACCTGACAGGTATTCTGCTAGTGAAGTTAAAGTATGGTATGAGCCCAAGGAACTACAAAGAAGTATTGGCATTACCTAAAATTGAACAAGTAAAGTGGAAAGAAGCCATGGACAAGGAAATGAAATCCATGGGAGAACATGAAGTGTTCACATCTATGACTTTGCCACAGAGTAGCAACGCTGTAGAATGCAAGTGGATATACAAGAAAAAGATACTACCCAATAATGAAGTACAATATAAAGCAAGGTTAGTGGCACAGGGGTTTTCACAGATGAAAAATGTGCACTATGATGAGATATTTGCGCCAACTGTAAAGAGTGAGAGCATCAGGCTGGCACTAGCGTTGGCAGCAGCACATGGCCATAAAATTTGGCATTTTGACATAACTACTGCATTTCTCAATGCAGAATTAGAGGAAGAAATTTACATGGTTCAAGCACCAGGGTATGAAAGTAAAAAGCCTAACATAGTATATAAATTGAACAAGGCCATTTATGGGCTGAAGCAGTCAGCCAGGAATTGTAATATCTGTTTAAATACTGTATTGAAAGGTCTTGGGTTCAAGAGTTGCAAGGCTGATAGGTGCATATCTACTGGAAAGTGAAAAGGTGGGGATCAATGCAATTGCGTTGGATAGGTGTAAAAAAGGAATTATCAGGTATTTGGGGGGAACTGTAAATGTGGGTCTTCAAATACAGGTATCTGAAGAATATTAAAGGTAATTGAATTTATGTCTATTCCAGTTAAGAAGGGAGGAGTTTCAGAGTATATTCATGAACTGGAATAGAGCATGGTAACAAGGTCAGCCAATGAATAGGCATAGCAACTAAGTCAGCTAACGAGGACTGTTTTGGAAACTGAAACTAGAATTAGTCTAGGCTGGAAACTGAAACTAGAAGTAGCCTAAGGTGTGGCTCTATGTTCAGCTCTGAGTCTGTCTATTGAAAATGAAACTGGTTCTCTCTTCTGCTGTGTATAGTGCTTGCCTGCTGAACTAAAATGAAACTGATGTCTGTTTTTGAGCTGCTGCTGAAGCTCTGAACTTGTAACATGTCTACTTCTGTTTGAGTTTGCTCCATGTTGGAGAAATCTACAACTGGTTTGTAAAATCTACTTATTATTATCTACTTATTATAAAGATGTTAAATGAAACATCAGCCATCTGTGTTTATTTTTTTGGCGCTGAATGAACACTGCAATACTCTAACAAAATGTGATTTAGAAGATGAAACAACAAATAAGTAAAAATAGTATGATATACTTGAAGAAGTTTTGTAAAACTATCGACATAACCTTTTTGCCAAACTGATTACTGCATAAACTGATAAATATCACTATTGCTAGTTCAACTTGCAGAGACTGAAACACAACTAAAATTCTGTGGAATTTTAGTATAAATAATTTGCCTATCAAACTATTTACAGAGTCAATGTAAATCCCATTTTGTAATATATAAAAGCAATTATCTTCAATTAAAATATTTTTCAAAGCTGGTCTAAGAATATTTAGAATTGTTTAAATCACATGTAGAACACATCTGCATTCATAGTGAAAGATGAGAATTTCAGGAAGCACATATTTTGCAGCCATCTTTATTTAATTTGAAATACAATTTATAGTTTCCCCAAAGCCTACCAATGCCCTTTTAAATTAAATATTAATCTTTAATCTACTAAATATTAGCATTAGTCTAATGATTTTATCACTATATTACAAAACTAGCAATATTTTCTGCAAAGGGTTACTTTGCAGAGTGAGATAGACAGCATATCAATTAAACAATAAATAATTTTCTGCAACTACATGACATTCAGAAGATATCACAGCTGAAACTAGAAATAATGTTGTAGAGACTCTGAAACACATTGAATTCACTGAGCTAATAAAGAAGAGAGGCTCTTGAAACACTCTCTTTTTTGACGTTATGATATGGATAAAAGGCATCTGTTAAGAGATTCCCTATACTTCACAAAGCCTAGAGAGAATATATTTGGAAGAAGCCTGACAAACGATGTTAAACAGAGGGCTCTATATAAAATCTTGAAGGAGAAGTGAGAGATAGCCCAGGATAGTGTGACATCAAGCACAGGGAATGTTATTGCATAAAATAAACAGGATATGGTATATCAATAAAAGAGGGCATAGTTCAATTATGTGATCTACAAGATTCCAGTCTTGCTGTACAAATTCACAGATTGTAGGGAACTATAAAAACTATCAGTTTTAATTAAAAATGGTCAATTTTTAAAAACACAAAACGCAAACAGGGAAGCCGCCTGGTCTGCTCCAGCCAATAGCTGATTCCAGCCATCCATGTGAGGAAATAGCCATAGACTTTATAGTCGAACTCCCAGAGAGCAGTGGAAATGCTGTCATTTGGACAGTGGTTGATTTGTTTTCTAAGCAAGCACATTTTGCTGCTTGCTCTGGATTACCATCAACTAAGAGATTAGCAAAAATCTTCATCAAACGGATTATTTCTGATTAAGGAGTCCAGTTTACCATGAAGTTCTGGAGGGAATTCCTACATTCTGTTGTGCCCTCTCAGAGGCTGAGCTCTGCTTTTCATCTGAGCATGAATGGGGCCGTGGAATGAACGAATACCATGGTGGAACAGTACCTGAGATGCTATGTATACCAACAAGAAAATTGGGCTGATCTGCTATCTTTCATGGAAGTGGCCTACAACAACACAGTCCACAATAGCATAGGCTTAACCCCTTTCCAAGTCATCAGCAGAATGTACTTTGTGCCTATGCCTGAGCTATCTAGAGAGCCTCCAACCTCAATGTCCCCAGCTGAGTTGGTGGATTCATTAAAACAGGGTTGGGACAATATCAAGTATGCCCTCGCCAAAGCAGCTGAAAAATACACGCAGCAGGTGGACAAGCACCAGTCCCCGCAAGCCCCCTTTAAAGTAGGATATCAGGTCTATTTATCCACTAAATATCTTAGACTAAAGTTGCCTACAAAGAAACTGGGTCCAAAATTCCTAAGACCATTCCCAATAGTGAAAGTGATAAATCCGGTAACTGTGCAACTAAGTCTCCCTCGCTTGTTAGGGAAAGTGCATCTGGTATTCCACAGTAACTACGTGGAAACTGGCTGTTAGCTCACAATTGAGACCAAGAGATCAGCCCGTTCCCAAGCCCATCGTAATCCAGGGTGAGAAGCATTATGAAGTAAAGAAAATCTTAAGACTCTAGATTACATAGAGGTCGATTACAATACCTAATCCACTGGAAGTGGGTACCCTCTATCTGAAGCCACATGGGTGAAGAGTTGAGATGTAAAGGCAAATAGGTTGGTAAAGCAGTTTCACGAAAAGTTTCCCGATAAACCAAAGGGCCCTCTGGGGGGTGGGGGGAAGAGATTGTTTGTTGGTTGTTCCTAACTTCCTGTCACTTGTCTCATTTCAGGACGTCATCAGTGTTTGAGGGGAGACAGCCTGTCAGCCACAGATCCATCTTGATTCAGATTCAGGGCTCCACAGCGAGGGATGGGCAAGTTGTGGGAATGGGAGAGTGTTGAAGGGAATATAGCCACAACAACATTCTTTCACCAGGGGTCAAGGACAAGTTACTGGCATTTGGAGGGGAGTGACTGCAATTGGCAGTAATTGAGAAATGAGGTGGATTGACTAATCTGATTAAGGAATCATAAAATGGGGCAAGGTGTGAGTTTTAGTGTGGAAGGGGAGAAACGCGGAAATTCAGATTCGGGTTTTCCCCACATCTCTAATAAATTCTCACTTTGATTGACTTTGTCTTGGAGTTTTGAATCACATGGAGAATTTAATTGAAATGCTGACAGAAGGTATGTTGGCAGTACTATCGTGTTTCCCAGAAAATAAGTCCTGATCTTACTTTCTTTTGTGCTCCAAAATAAGCACAAGGGCTTATTTTGGGGGTATATCTTTCCCCCCACCCCATGTACTTTAAAAGTACATGGGAAGCCCACTTCTTCTACTTGCTTACAGCAAGGCAGGGGCCTCAAGTGTGCCAGTGCTACCGCTGTTAGGGGTGGGTGGGTGGAGCTGCTTCACATACCCCACACCGGCTTACCTCAGGTCCTTCCAATTTGGAAGAACAAATTTTTAGTCCCAGTAACTGACTCAGATTGGATCCTGACTCATATTCATGACAGTTGCAGTGATTCTATGTCATGTGATCACCTTTTGCAGGCTTCTGATAAGCAAAGTCAATAAAGAAGCCAGATTCAATTTAACAACTGCAATGATTCACTTAAACAAGTATGGCAAGAAAAGTCATAAACGGGGGCAAAATTCACTTTAAAATGTGTCGCTTTAAAACATAAATTTTGGGCTCTTTTATAAGCTGTATGAAATATTCAACTTAGATAATGTGACTACTGTAATTATACACTAAGTAAATCATTATTGGCTATTTGTTTAAGACTTACCCAGCTGACTATCAAAAAGGCAGCATAATAGGATGTCATCAACATAGAGTTTCCAAACATAAAGACAAAGCATATAGCAAGTGATACCTGAGGTGACATAAAGATGTTAATTAAGATTACAGAGGCATGACAAATATATACAGTATCTATACTATAAGATTTTAAAAAACAAATAGTGTATAAAATGCTATCTTATACACTATTTAAAATATTTTAAATAATATCATTTGACAAAAGATTCACAAATATAAATTACTGTTGTAAAATAATTGAGATTTTTTTCTAACTTTATATCATGATGACATTTCAGGTTTCAATTTACAAACAAATTAACAACCATGTTTGTTTATTTAAAGAAATAGCAACTAAACAACTCTTAAAACTGGATTGTAAGCACTTAATTGTAAGCACTTGTTGATTCAATTAGGATTAATGTTTCAATGAGGATTAATGCTCATTTTTTCTCTTCCCCCCATCATCCTCTTTTGACTTTCAGTGACATAGAGACTACCTATATTAATAAAATCTTGCAAGCCTGAATGACCTTTATCCCCCCTTCTTGTTTTATTCCAATGGGTAAGGGAGGAGCCTGCCTGAGTCTCTTCTGAATGCTGCTCTGATTTACAGGAATTAGAATGCTTTATACTTCTTTGATTATGTAATAATTCTTGTATATTTCTGTCAAGAATACCTCTCTTATACTTTACACTGTTCGATTAAAAAGTAAGATAACGTTTTGTTATTAATAAAAGCAACTTAACATTCTTTTGAAACTAATCATAAGTATAAACATTCAGAAACTGGTTTTATCAAACACTATTGTTAAAAATATTACCATATGTGCATAAAGTATCTTCTGTAGTTTGGCTGAATCAATAAATCCCAAAATATATATACCAAAAACAGATGCTACCTGCAATTGAAAAAACACAGTACATTTTACCTAAAATAGTTTAAAGAAAGATATGAAATCTCCAAATTATTCACCTGGTGAAAATAAACTGAAAAAAGGAAAAAGGAATTTTAAACAGTTTTATCATATAAACTATCAACAATAGTTTAAATTTATAATTGGAGTGTAAGTATTACAATTTAATTGACCAATTCCATAATTTACAGTACAATATCTAATTTTTGAAATACTGTAAATTTCCAACTATTTCTCCAAATTTCCACCTGTTTTCCAACAAGTGGACTCTTACTCCCAGAATTCCCAGCAATGGTCATATATTGGGAAATTTCAGGATCCAAAAGGGCTGCTTCAGAGCAATATATTTACAGACCTACATTCTTTAAGTTAGACAACTCTTATTTTCATTCTGTGTATCTTAATTTTCACCAGGACATGATTATTTCATCATGCAAAACAGAAAACTCTAAGATGTTTGGCATTCCACTCCATACTCTATAAATTTTCTAAAAGTAGTGAAATGGAAGACCCTTTCTACAGAATAACAAGGAATGTATTTTTTCCATATCTGATATCAAGTCCATTTTATCAGGGGTGAAATTCAAAATTTTTCGCTATCGGCTCTGTGGGCGTGGCTTGGTATAATAGTAATAGCGACCAGGGGTGATTTTTTTTACCAATTCCACCACCTCTCCCGAGCCAGCCCAAGGTAGTTGAATTTCACCCCTGCATTTTATCTATATTATGGAAGCAATACCTAACTACTAAAGATATAAAAAGAGGTATTGGCAACTATGAGGTAGGGAAAAAAATGGCTCCAGCCATCAACTGCATCCAAGAGGTTGGTAATGGTTCTATTAACTGACAAGAGTGGGTGGAATTTCAGCCTTGACAGGATTTACACCCATACATTTAAAAATAAATTGAAAAAGATGGGCCCAATATATAAGTTCTGATTCACTCTATGCGTTTATAATATTGGAACAATGAGAACAAAAAATTCTAGAAACTATATCAAATTTATGTAAAATCGTTCTTATACTACTTCATGATTAGAGCGTTGACTAAGATTGTAGACTTTTTAAATAATATATTTCCATAGAATGAAGTATACCATGTAATTAAATGGAGGATTCTAAGCTTGCTCCACTACTAAGATACTGTCTTGCATCAAGCAGTCAGCCACTTTTGGACTTAATTTCATAGAGGATTTATTTTATACCAAATATGTGAGCAAAAATTATTTTTTTTGGAGTCACCTTTTTTAAAGACTAGGGATGCTAATGGTTTTAAACCAAACAAGTAGTATTTGAACTTTTCAATTGATATGTTCACAGCAGCCTTCTATTTTTAGTAAAGATATACATTTAATGCTCAGATAATGTCACAATATTTCACTTTTGTGTATCTTTGGGAGGTGGGAATGCAACTGATGCCACCAAAATGGGCTTGAAAATGCTGTGGTCATGCTTTGAGGGAGATATATCCTGAAAAATCTATTGATCCAGAGGGAATTCTTAGGAAAGGCAGATGAGACAAACGTATGTTTATCTGTGGTAATCTTTTCTCAAATTGTCATTTAGACTTTTTTCTTTTCAGAAGGAACCTATATAACGAAAGTACAGATAAATGAAAACCTAACAGCTCAAAATCATATCTCAATTCAACAACCACTACCACAACCTAAACCACAAATAATCACCAAACCGCAACCACAACCACAACCACAAATAACCACCAACCCAGCAAATAATTGCAACCCAACAAATAATATCACCTTACTCATCAAAGACAGCATTGAACATGAACAAAAACATCCAAATGCTATTCTATTTGGTCTTGATGACACTAACGAATCAGATGATATTACTAAGGTTCAAACATCCTAAGCAATACATTAAACATCTTCCCTAAAGACATCATTGAAATTTCCAGGGATGGCCCTGAGTACAAGTACAATGACGGCTTGGTGGCCTCACGATTTTGTAGAGTCGTTTGCAAAAATGAATCCAGCAAATGTATATTCATTCATACAATAAACTCCATCGCTAAAACCAACCTCAACCATAACAAACTTTCCTCATGACCCAACTTATCCATACTGCAAAGAATCTGCTCCCGTGAACTCTGCACAGAACTCAAAAGACATCAAGACAATGGAGAGAATGACTTATACATTGACTACAGAGCTGACTGTATTAAAAGAAAGTTCTGAAACCCTCATTAACATCCATCACCCTACCCCCAATCACCCAAAACTAGGCATACAGGCCTCTAACTTCAACAATACCAACTACTAATTATCTTAAATGCAAGCTACTTAACGCAAGAAGTCTCGTAAATAAAATACCTGAATTCCTCCTTTTACTAAATACAACTAAATTCGACATTATATTTGTCTATGAAACATGGCTGAATGCATCCATCCCTGACTCCATTACCACAGTAAGATATGATCATGTTTACCGATCCAATCGTGAAATCCATAGAGGAGGGGATATTGCTATCTTCTGCAAAAAGTCCCTACATCTAAAAAATATTCAAGTTAACCAGGACCTTGCTCTTCCTGAGACCATCACCTGTGAGCTGTCCTTAAACATCACATTTTGCTTCTTGCTATGTTACAGAGCCCCAATTTGACATCGTACATGCAAACAAGTTAATTTCACTACTAACGTGGAAAACCTCCTGCCCACACACTCTTATCTTTCTTGGTGACCTCAATCTACTTCTTATTAATTGGACACAAAATGAATGTACAACTGAACCCATACATGCAATCTTGTACAATGCTGTAATTAACCTGGGACTTGAACAACTAGTAACCAACAATACTAGACTCAACAACTGCCTCGATCTCATCTTCTGCAACAGTTTGAACTCAATTTATGGACTACAAATAAAATAACACTTTTTCAACAGTGACCACAGTATGATTGACTTTTGTCTCAACATAAGTCCTTACGAAAATCATCACAATATTGGGATCCCCAATTATAACTTTAAAAAAGCCAACTATGATCTCATAGACATTGACCTCTCATCTCTTGATTGGCAAATCCTATTCACTGGCTGCAGTACTGCCAAAAACTATTACAACATTGTTTTACTTGGAGTCAAAAGAGTCATCCAACTATATGTACCACTAATAACCCCCAAATCTAGAAAAAACAAATTACCGATAACAATAAGGAAGCTCCAATCCCCCCAAAAATCCCTTTGGCGGAAAAACAAAACTGTCTTTGTAGCCAACTTTAAAAGCTGCTACAAAAACTTATGCTACCAGATAAAGACTGTATGCACCAATTATCACATCAAATAAGAGGAAAACCTTCTGTGCACGAAATCTACCTGTGCCTTCTACACCTTTGAAAACAACAAACTTAAAAACATGAGATCCATCCCATCCCTAAAAGGACCTAACGGTAAAGACTGTAACGATGAAACCATTAAAGCCAACCTCTTTAACACATTCTTCTGCTCAGTCTTTGTAAACAGCAATGGCTCATGCCCAATATTTCATAGTCGAACCGCAGACAATTACAATGATCTAATACATATTGATTTTACAGAAGATAATGTCGAAGAAGCACTACGCAGTCTAAAACCATCTCTGTCTATTGGACCTGATGGACTATGTGCCTATTTCTTAAAAAAAGCTTTCCACTGCTATAGCAGAACCTCTAAGCATAATCTTTGTAAAATCTTTCAGGACCAGAAAGATTTTCCTTACCCAACCTATGGTCACTAGCCATGGTCATCCCCATCTTCAAAAAGGGAGACCCCAGACTTGTTGAAAATTACAGACCAATCTCTTTATGTTACGTCACCTGCAAAATCACTGAATCAATTATTAACCAAACCATTACCCTCCAATTAGAGACAAGCAACATATGGACTACACAACTTGATCAGGGCAAAGCAATAGATGCAATTTACATAGACTTCTGTAAAGCTTTTGATTCAGTGGTACATGACAAACTACTCTTAAAACTAAAATCTTATGGTATCTCTGGATACCTGCATAACTGGATAGAAGCATTCCTGTCAAACAGACAACAAATGATCAAAATTGGGAGCGTCCTATCAAATCCTGTACCTGTCAACAGTGGTGTCCCCCAAGGCAACATTCTAGAATCAACTCTCTTTATACTTTACATAAATGACCTTTGTGATCATATTAAAAGCAACTGTGTTCTTTTTGCTGATGATGTAAAAATTTTCAACACCACCGAGAATACTACTCTCCTTCAAAAAGACCTTGACTATGTGTCAGAATGGTCAAACAAATGGCAATTTCAAATCTCAACAGACAAATGCTCTGTCTTTCATATTGGCAAAAACAAATCACAAAATAAAATACAAGCTGAATGGACATGACCTTGTAGATGACCCCCACTCTTGTCAAGGACCTTGGAATACTCATCTCTAATGATCTAAGTGCTAGCGCTCACTGTAACAACATAGCCAAAGAGACATTAAGAGCTGTTAACCTAATCCTGTGTAGCTTTTTCTCTGGTAATATTGTATTACTAACTACAGCATTCAAAATATTTGTTAGACCAGTTCTCTAATAGAACCAGGGGTGGGATTCTACCAGTTCGTACCTATTTGCTAGAACCGGTTGTTAACATTCTAAGCAGTTTGGAGAACCGGTTGTTAGAAGAAATTACTGGCCTAATCCTGTAAGGAAGGCAGGAAGGAAACATTCTGGTGTTGCTTACAGAAACTGCCTCTCCGTTAACCCTTATTACATTCTTGGCAGGACTAGACTTCCTGTCTCAGGAACTTCTCTGGAGTTTTTTTTTCTCCTCCTTTGCTGGTACTTTGCTTGTGTGGAGTGACCATTTAAAGTTACAATGGCACTGAAAAAAGTGACTTATGACCATTTTTCACACTTACGACTGTTGCAGCATCCCCACAGTCACGAGAGGCCAGGCAAGGAGATGCGTGCCTCGATGTGAGTGATATTGAGTTGGCTACACCCAGCCAATAACATGACCACCAAGCCACGCCCACCACCTAAGCCACGCCCACAGAACCGGTTGTTAAAAATTTGAATCCCACCCCTGAATAGAACTTATCTGTCTGGAACCCACATTGCATATCAGACATTAACACAATCAAGAGAGTCTAGAAATATTTCATAAGAGTCCTCTACTCCTCTACTCATAACAAAATACCTTATGCCACCAGACTTGAAATTTTAGGCTTAGACAACTTAGAACTACACCGAGTTTGGTCCTAAGAGTAGTACATAAAATTATCCATTGCAATGTCCTACTCGTCAATGACTACTTCAACTTCAACCACAACAATACACGACTACATAATGGATACAAACTCAAGGTAAACCGCACCAAACTCGATTGCAGGAAATACGACTTCAGCAACAGAGTGGTCAATGCCTGGAATACTCTGACTCTGGTTTCTTCCCAAAACCTCAAAAACTTTAACCTTAGACTGTCTACTGTTGACCTCACCCCATTCCTAAGAGGTCTTTAAGGGGTATGCTAAGTGCACCAACATGCCTACCGTCCCTGTCCTAATATTCCCCTTTTATTCTTATCCATTTCATGTATTAATAATCATGTTTATACTTATAACTGTTATCTAATACATGCTTAATAAATAAATAAAATTAATGTTTTCAATATCAGTTCTACATGAATAAGAATATGGAAACCTTGTAAGCTTCTGATAATTTTGACCTTGCTATGGCACATTTGTGATCAAATCAGAAATTATTATTGTTCTTAGGTGTTAAATGTATAATATGTATTCTATTCTTCTCTCAACAGTTATTTAAGACAACAAATATACATAAATATAAAATAAAGGTAAAGGCAGTGCTCACCACTGTTTCTTAGTCAAGGAAGCCAGTGTGGGACCATGGAAGACATTTCCATGGTCATGTGGCCAACATGACTATATGCCAAGGCGCATGGAATACTGTTACCTTACCACCAAAGTGATATCTATATCTACTCACATTTACATGCTTTTGATCTGCTAGATGGGCAGGAGATGGGGTAAGTAATGGGAGCTATTGTGAGCACCAGGTCTTAAATCAATTTTCCAGCTGAAAGCTCAATGGCTTTTACTGCTGAACCATTTGGCACACTGCTGAACCATTGCACACTGCTGAACCATTGCACACTGAAAAGTGGGTATACAAAATACTAATAATATTTATTTACATTATCTTACCTGGGTTAAAAGAACAAACTGAGCAAACTGCCATGGAAGCATGAATAGAACATTAGAAACAGATAATGCAATCAAGCTTCTTCTATTAACATTCTGCGTCCTTATGGAAAAGAATAAGAGATCGATTAAGATTAACAATAATGGCTCTGTAATGTATCCAAATGACAATAGTGAATAAATTTTTTTCAACAGACTTCAACTCTGGTTAAATTTCAAAACAATTAATAGAAAAATTCATGAAATAGTTATCTAATACCTAAAATTAAACAGAAAAAAAGAACCTTCTACACACACCCTTTATTTATGTATAATATAATTAATAATTACATAATAATTGGATGAAAATTCCAAATCCAGTCTAAACAGATGGCTGACTGCAACAAACCATAATCATTATAAAAACTTTGGGTCAACACAGATTTGTTTTAAAATCCCATAACTTTTTAAAACATGTTTCTTTTAATGTTAGTCTGATCTTCATATTCCCACTTTCTCTTATTAGTTTTCCTTATCAGGAGTAAAAGTAATTTTTGACACAAATTCTTATTACGTTTAGATGTACATAGGGTCATCCTAATCATTCCTCATTTTAAGAAAAACATACAGAAAACTTGGTATTTATTCACATGTAAACTTGTTTTCTCTCAGTAAAAGGAATAGGTTTTATATGGACAAATTACAAATGAGGTTTCTAGTCTTTCCCAATCTGGTGCAGGGATGGGATGCTACCGGTTCGGCCTGGTTTTATAAAACCTGTAGCTGCAAAGAGCAGCTGACATCGAACTGGTTCAGTGTTTGGCCCACCTGCCTGCCCCGGCTCTAGGCTGTCCTTTATTCCCTGCTTTTCCCTCCTCCGCTGCTTTGCGTGGCCTAGCTGAGGTTGAAAAAGCAGTAAACGAGGATTTTCAAATGCTGCGCACCAGAGTGCAGCGCTTGTCAGCTGTCTAGGCAGCACAGCTAATGATTTCTTGCAAACACTGCACACACAATTGTCCCCAGTTCAGAGAACTGGCAAATTGCTCCACTGGCTGGCCACTCCCCTCCCCACCCACTCACTCCTTAGCTAGCATGCGAGCCATTCAACTTGCCTGGGGTAAGTTGCTATTTTTCCTTTTTTCCCCCCGACCATTAGCTGTTCTGCTCTGCCAGGATAATTTAGATTAGCTAGAACGCAGGAAATCCTTGGATTTCCTGCTTTCTAGCTAATCTAAAAGCAGAGCCGAACCTTCCTTAGGATTGAAGCTTTTCAGTGCAGACTCAAGTAGCCGATTGCAGATAGATAGATCTCTAAGTTAATCTGTGATTCTGTAAGCAATTCAATCTGCCTGCCTGCTTTGGGGTAAAAGATGCTCTTTTTTATATAAAAAAATCAGTATTTACATACATGGTGTGTTGTGAATTAATTTTGTTAGTTTGCTTGCTAGCAAATTTTATGAGTTTGCTTGCAAGCAAATTTTATGTGACAGACTCAGATAGCCGATTGCAGATAGATCTCTAAGTGAATCTGATTCTGTAAGTAATTCAGTCTGCCTATCTGCTTTGCCTATTTTTGGGTAGAAGTTGCTCTTTTTTTATAAAAAAAATCAATTTTACATAAATATTTATAATATTTACATACAAGCCATGCCCACCCAGTCACATGATCACCAAGCCAGGCCCGGTCAGCAAGCCATGCCCACCCAGTCACATGAACAACAAGCCACACCCATAAATTAGGCCACACCCACAGAACTGGTTGTTAAGAAATTTGAATCCCACCCCTGATCTGGTGGTCCCCCAACATTTTGAATTATCTCTCTTGTCCTATCATCTTTGTTTGAGGATGATGGAAGGATACTAGATTGAAGAGACTAGAAAAGACAACACATAATAATGGCTGTAATAATAAAGGTGCTAAATATAGATGCAGAGCTTAGTCCTGCTTTTATATCTATAACTACCACATGTATCTACCATAAATTAAAGCAAATTATTTACATAGCAGTAATACCATTTTGTAACTTATGAATGCATAAATCAGTATCATGTTTGAAGATTTTGTTTCCATATTTAAGAATGGAAATTACCTGAGAATGTATGTTAATAATAACATCTGAACCACAAGGAAGGGATAAGAAAAACTTTCACGGAGAGGAGGAGTCCACATCACACGGGTACTCTGGAAATAAGAATTCAGGTCATTTGTTACATATTCTAAAGTTCATTTTTTCCTTCATAAATCTTTGGAAAATATATTTATCTGGGTTTTGAACTGCAGTGGAGATTTTTTTTTTTAAAGGCTCAAAAATTGTCCATAATGTAAGAAAATTTGTCCATAAAAGAAAAATCTATTGTAATTTTACTTTACAGTAAATATTGCAGCTATTTTTCTTCCTGGAATTTTTATTCCATTTCCCAATAAACTGAACTAGTCATTCTATTCTAAACTAGGAACATAACTTCAAAAGAAAATTAATATTAATTATAGCTAATAATGGTAATGGAAATTAACTTTATAAGTATATTGATAGTAAGCATATTAGCTTTGAATAACAACAATAGCATAAATTAGAATCCCAGATTCAATGTTGTACATAATTTGATGTTAAATAATCATATTTGCAGATTTCTTTACCAGTAAATGGTATTTTAAAAGTTTTTAGTTAAATTTCTAATTATATAGCCAATTTAATCCAATGACATTTACCAAACATACTATACTATTTCTACAAATAGTACCAACTATTGTTGAGTAGATTCATGAATAATGTTAAATATTGGCATAACCGATAAGCAACATACTAAATAAAAATATACATCTATTTTAGTTAGTGATAGCTCCATTTAAGCTCCGCTAATGATAACAGAAGAATCAGATATGAGTTTTTGGAATAATTCAGCAACATTCTTTTGGGGAAAATATATGCAAAAGTCACTCATGAATACTTCTAGGAAAAAAATGCATGCAAATCTAAAACAATAATTAATTTGATTGTTTAAAATGAAAAGAAAGAAAATTTGTAAAAAATTCAAGGATGAAAAGAGTCCTGAATATGAGGCAGACTGTTGAGGTAATTCCCCGTTAGGAGAATGAGCGCATACAGGGAGACGTATTTGAGAGTAGTGTTTGAATAATACACACACAGCACACAGATACACTGTACAGTAAATGTAGGTTTTTACTTCCAGAAAGGTTTAAAGCAAAGTTCAAAATAAGCAGTCCAAAATCATTCACAGGTAAATCAGTCAGTTTTTCAATCCAGGGATAATCCAAATATCAAAGTCCAGTGTCAAAAAAACAATTCAGTAACAGATTTACATTAAATCCAGAAATATCAGTCAATTAGGAAAAATAGCAATATTTTCCAACAGAAGGAAACAGAGATACACTCACACTCTCTTCTGAGACTCAGACTAAAACTAAACAACCCAGGTTTCTGGCTCCATTTTATGGCCGTTTGAGAAACCACACCTAATTACACTTTTAGCAATCCTTTAAAGAGACAGTATTAAAATGTCTATCCTGGCTTATATATTTCCAACCCAAATACCTGTTAGGTGACTTATATTCCTAACACAGACTATTATTTTTTAAACTATCAATAGTAAATATTAAGGAAAGAATCAGAATAGAGCTGGAAGGGATCTTGGAGGTCTTCTAGTTCAGCCCCCTGCTCAAGCAGGAGATCCTATACCAGTGATGGTGAACCTTTCCGTCCTTGCATGCCAAAAGTGTGCGTGTGCACACCAGCACCCATAAGGCAATGCACGCAGAGGCCCCCACACCCCCTGCGCATGCACGGGTGACCCCCAATGCACAGCGCGCATCTCCTGCATTTGCCCCGCCCATGCATATGCGCATCAGCTATGCGACGATCAGCTGGCAGGCATCCGGTGCACGCCTGCGCAGTGGACCTGCTCTGGGGCGATGGCTCACGTGTCGGCAGAGATGGCTCTGCGTGCCACTTCTGCATGCATGCCATAGGTTCGCCATCACGGTCCTATATCATTTCAGACAAGTGACTGTCCAGTCTCTTCTTAAAAACCTCCAGTACAACATATGAAGGCAAGTTTGTTCCATAGGTTGACTGTTCTGTCAGAATTTTTTTTCTTATTTCTAGGTTGAATTTCTCCTTGATCAGTTTCCATTCATTATTCCTTGCCCTGGCTTCTGGTGCTTTGAAAAATAAATTGATCCCCTCTTCTTTGCGGCAGCCCCCCAAATTCTGGAATATTACTATCATGTGCCCCCTAGTCCTCCTTTTCTGTAGACCAGTCAAACCCAAATCCTCTAACCCAGGGGTGTCCAACCTTGACAACTTTAAGACTTGTGGACTTCAACTCCCAGAATTCCTCAGCCAGCAAAGCTGGCTGAGGAATTCTAGGAGTTGAAGTCCACAAGTCTTAAAGTTGCCGAGGTTGGACACCCCTGCTCTAACCGTTCTTCATATGGTTTAGCCTCCAGGCCTTTAATCATCTTATTTGCTCTTCTTTGCACTTTTTCCAAAGTGTCAACCCCCTTTTTTAATATGGTGATCAAAACTGGATGCAGTATTCCAGATGTGGTCTAACCAAGGCTTTATAAAGTTGTACTAATACTGATTTTGATTCTATGTCTGTTTATACAACCAAGGATTCTATTTACTTTTTTGGCTGCTGCTACACACTGCTGACATGTTTAAGTGATCATCCACTAAGACTCAAAGGTCCCTCTAACAGTTTTTTCCTGTCCAGTGTAAAACTTTGCTTTTCTCCACATTAAATTTCATTTTGTTGGATAGGGCCCATTGTTCAAGTCTGTCAAGATCTTTTTGGATCCTGAGCTTGTATTCTGGCTATTCCTGCCAGTTTATTGTTATCTGCAAATTTGATGAATTCTCCTTCTATTCCCTCATCTAAGTCATTTATAAAGATATTGAAGAGTACTGGACCTAAGATGGAACCTTGTGGCATCCCACTGCTTATTTTCCTCCATGTGGATGTGGTACCATTAAGGACTACTCGTTGAGTATGGTTTGTCAGCCATTACAAATCCATCTGGTGGTGATGCTGCCTATCCCACGTATTTCTAGCTTACGAAGTAGTAGGTTGTGGTCTACTTTGTCAAATGCCTTGCTGAAATTTAAATGTACTACATCCCCAGCATTTTGCTGGTCTACTAATTTAGTCACTTTGTCAAAGAATGAAATAAGATTGGTTTGGCATGATCTATTTTTAACAAACCCATGCTGCCTACTAGTTACAACCTTATTTGTTTCTAAATATTAACAGATCTATTTTTAAATTATTTTTTTCCAGTATCTCCCCAGGTATTCATATTAGGCTGACTGGTCTGTAGTTTCCTTGGTCTGGTTCCCCCCCACCTTTTTTTTGAAGTTGGGAACCACATCAGCTCTTTTCCAGTCCTCTGGTAGTTCCCCGGTGCCCCAAATTTTTTAAAGATATGGTGCAATGATTCTGAGGTAACATCTACCAGCTCTTTCAGAACTCTGGAATGTAATTATCAGGTCCTAGTGATTTATATTCATTAAGGTCAGACAGATGTTCTGTTACCATTTTCTTGCTTATTTTAATTTTTATTTCTAGTCTGTCTTTTACATTTTGGTAGGTTGGGAAAGTTTCCTTTTGTGTGAAGACTGATGAAAAGAAAGAGTTAAGCAGCTCTTCTTTCTCTCTACTGCCTATTACTTCCTTGCTATCTTCTGTCTTTAGTGGACCAACTGTTTCTTGCCTTTTTGTTATTTTAATGTTGAAAGAAACTTTTTTATTATTATATTTGACTTTTGTTGCAAGTCTTTGTTCATTCTGAACCTTTGTTTTCCTGACTTCACCTTTGCAGATTCGGGCTATTTGCTGATACTCTGCCTTAGTTATGTGTACCTCTTTCCATTTTTTGTATTTATCCTTTTTGTCTTTCAGTTTATCAGAGAGATCTTTATGCAACCATGCTGGTTTCTTCTTGGATTTCTGGTTTTTCTTTTTGAGTGGTATTGTGTTGGACTGGGCTTTTATGATCATATTTTTCAGAGTTTCCCAAGATTCTTGAGTTGTTTTCCTTTTTATCCATGAAATTTTGCTTAGGGTTTCTCTGAGTTTGTTATAATTAGCTCTTCTAAAGTTTAAGACACTGGTTAAATAATATTCTATTGCTTGTATTTGCGTTATAGTGAATTCCAGTATGATGTGGTCACACTCGCCCAAGGTTCCGGCAATTTTAACTCCTTCTATCACTTCCTCTCTATTAATAAGAATTAGGTCCAATTTTTCCTCTAGTTTCCTCCTTTACCTTTTGGGTGACAAAGTTGTCAGCTAAGTTGGTTAAGAATCTGTTTGATCTCCCACTTGCCTCAGAGTTTGTCTCCCAGTTGATATCAGGGTAAAGTCTCCTATTATTATTATTGTGTATGTTTTTACATACATTTGTTAATTGATTAGCAACCGAAGGGGACAGGGAGAAAAGGGATAAACTTTCAAGTTAGGGAGTAGAGGGTTAAGATCAAAGCATCTCCTAGAAAATAGAAATGAGGAAGGGGAGGAGGCAGATGATCCAGATGCGCCACACAGGCTGTGGGAAAGCTTGGATTTGGTGGGCTGGTCAGTTGCGGGAGGCTCATCTTCACACAGGGGCATTGGTAGCAGATGGAGGCAGAGGCACAGGGTGGAAGATAGGTGACCCTGATGCGCTGTGTGGGCCACAGGCAAGCTGAGAGCCACAAAGACAAACCTCCAATAACCAGCTGCCCCACTGACTCTTGGCTTTCCCGCAGCCTATATGGCATTTCCAGACCACATGCCTCGCCCCCACCTCTGCTTCAGCCTGCTGCTTTGTCATGCAATCAACTCACCTGCGTTGCACAAGCTACAGCTGCTGCTGGACATCGTTGGCCTGAGTGCAGTCACTGCGTCCTGTGCTGGCCACGCTCACCCCTTTCACTAAGACTTATTTTGGATTAGGACTTATATTAGGTGCACCTAAAAATCAAGCTAGGGCTTATTTTCGGGATAGGAGGAACACATATTGATATATCATATCTATATCAAGTAAGAGTTCTATCTGCACTGCAATCAATGTTCAGATTGATTGCAGTGCAAATAGAACTCTTACTTACAGATTGTTGGTCCTTCAAAGCCTATCTAGTCTACATAAATTTAGGATTAGAAGTTATTATTTTTTGTGAGGGGTGAGGGATAATTATTTTTCCTTGTTTTGATTTAAGGCCAATTCTAGCATTATATTATCTACTTTGAAACATGCGAGAATTAGCTTTGGCAACCTGCAGAAAGCAAAACTATGTAAAATGTTAGAAAATAGTTAAGTCTCATAACAGAATTAATGGAAATATGATGGCAAGTGAAGCTGCTCTTACAGAGTAAGAAGTTATTATGTTACTGAATATCCCCAAAACCTATATAATTAAGCTAACTATATTTATGAAAAAAGGATACTTGGTAGAATGATGAAATGAATAAGGCTGTAGAAGAAAAAATGTAAACGATAGGATTATTGCTACAAAAATAGGTTGATGAAAATAAGAATAGGGAAAGAAGAAATAATTTAAAACAAAGTGAGGCAGAAAAAATGTGGAGTCATTTTATTGAAAATAAAATATTTTAGAAATTAGTGAAAAGGTCTAAATAAGGAGCCATGAGGGTGAATGGAATTAAAGATAAGAGTGATTAAATAACATAGTCTATGCTGAACGACTGGTCATTTATTGGTTGTTCAAACTTATAACAGCTCCCCAAAAGCAATGTATAATTTACAACTCCATTTCAAAGTTATGACATGCAGTATCCCCATGGCCATTCACCCTTATGACCAACTGCATTGATACTCTAGTAGCTCCACCTCTCTCTCATCCATTTTGCTCTGCCAGGTCCCTGCAGGCCTTGGGTCTACTCCTTCTGCATCCATCATCCACTACACACTTGCCATTTGAAGAATTCCAGAGCTCATGTTGTGGAAGGAATACAGGCTACATATCTCTGGGCTGTGTGGCCGCCTCCTTGAAACAGCCACCTATTTCAGCTTGCACACAATGCCTTGTAGTCACAATGAAGTAGTGGCTGTTTCTGGCTAGGCAGTCATAACGTTCAGAGATGAACAGCTCCATTTTGCTTCCTTAATGCAGTCTACACAATGCTGCAAAAATCTCCAGAGTTTTCTGCAGCACAATGCAGACCACATTAGGGAAGCAGAACAGAGTGGTTTTCCCTGGGGCATGCAATGGGCTCCTGAAACTGGCTGCCATTTTCAAGGTAGGACCAACGCCTCTTCTCCACTGAGCCGAAGGGAGAATCCAGGATGGGATATATCAAAGCTGGCTGTTGACTGTTCTATGGGTGGGAACTGGACTGGTCAGAGGCCCCCACCTCTATATGAACGCCCTGCAGGATTCGCCTTCCAAAGGATACCCCTGCTGAGGCAAAGGAATCAATCCTATAATGTCTTATGAATGGGGTAAGAGGACCACGTTGCCGCTCGACAAATGTCTAGAACTGATACCTGCGTTGCCCAGGCTGCAGAGGTCGCCGCACTCCTGGTTGAGTGAGCGGTGATTCTCTTGGGCACAGGAAGAGCCTGTAACTCATAGGCTTTAGCAATACAGGCTCTGAGCCAACGACCTATGGTAGGGGTCACCCTGCGGCCCAAAGTTGACGACTGAAAGGAAATGAACAGGGCTTCAGTCTTCCTAAAGGAAGAGGTTTGTTTGATGTAAATACGGAGGACCCTCCTAATGTCCATGGTGTGCCATTTTCTTTCCAGTGCATGGGTAGGCTGTGGACAGAAGTCAGGCAAAATCAACTCCTGTGAACAATGAAATAAGGAGTTCACCTTGGGCACAAAGGTAGGGTCTAACTGCAGAACCACCCTATCCGTATCAAAACCGCAAAGGTCCTTTTTGATGGATAAAGCTGCCAATGCTGAGGGACCTGGCCAATGTAATGGCCACTACGAATGACACCTTGCACGTGAGTAGGCATAGGTTGGCTTCACGTAAAGGCTCAAAGGGGGAAGCGGTCAGTGCCTGCAGGACCCTAGGCAAATCCCAGGTGGGGTAATGGTGGACCACCAGTGGCTTCAAATTCGTGGTTCCCCGAAGGAAGGCTCTCACCCTGGGGTGTTGGGCAAAAGTCATTGAGTCCTTGAATGAAAGCACCGAGGCTAAAGTGGCCACCTGCCTCTTCAAAGTATTGGGAGCGAGACTTCTGTCCAAACCATCCTGAAGGAAATTTGCAACAGAAACAGCAATGGGTTCCAATTGGTGGGTGGCACACCAACTGCAGAAAAACTTCCATGTGGAGTCGTATATCCTGGTCATGGAAAGTCTTCTGGCCGCCTGGATGACCTTTCTGGAAAATTTCTCCCATTTTAGAAGCCCCTGCTCAAGAGCCAGACGGTCAACCGGAACCAAGCTGGATCTGGATGCTCAATTGGGCCCTGGCTGAGGGAGACCTTGTGCAGGGGAATTCTCCAGGGTCTGGCGACCGGCAGGCCTACCAGGTTGGTGAACTATGGATGCCTGGGCCAGTAAGGTGCTACCAACAAAACCTTTGCCCTCTCTATCAGTACCTTTCTGGTTGTCCCCAGAATCGGGAAGGGGGGAAGGCATACAATAGTCCCTGGGGCCACCTGCACCGAAGAGCGTTGACCCCTTCTGCCCCTGGTGCTGGAAAATGTGCAAAGAACCTCGGGAGTTGCGAGTTCTCTGGAGATGCAAAGAGGTCCAGAATCGGATGGCCGAACAGTTCCATCATCTCCTGGAACAGACTGGGATGCAGTTGCCTTGCTCAACCAATCTGCCTGCATGTTAGAAACTCCCGAGATGTGTTTTGCTCGTAAGGACAACAGGTGTCTCTCTGCCCATGTGCACAATTGAGTCACCTCCTGCATCAGGGATCTGGAATGAGTGCCCCCCTGCCGATTTATGTGGGCCTTGGCGGCCACATTGTCCATGAGAAGTACCTGTCTCCCCACCACATCCTGCCTTAAATCCTTGAGAGCTAAGCGAGCAGCCCTGAGCATTAGCCAATTTATGTTGTGGGTGAGATCCTCCCGTGACCACCTCCCCTGAGTAACCTGGACTCCTAGGTATGCCCCCCAACCATATAGACTGGTGTCAGTGGTAATGGTAATCCTCTGGGGCTCCCTGTACAAACACCCCTGATCCATGGCCCAGGATTGCTACCAATGGAGTGAGTGAAGAACTGGCACGGGTACTCGAACCCTCATCATTGAGTCACCTCTGACAGTGGAGCAGGAACAACTACAGTGTCTGGGCATGGAAGCGGGCCCACGGGACAATGCCCATGCACAATATCATCTTGCCCAGCAGTTGAGACAGCAAGATGATAGAGGCCTCTTTGGAAGACAGGATCTGTGATGTCATGGTCCTTAAGCTGTCTGTGCTCCTGGGAGAGGAAGACCTCACCTGCCAAAGTTTCTATGATTGCCCCCAAATGCAAGAGATGAGTTGATGGGACTAGGTGGCATTTGTCCAGGTTTATCGAGAACCTGTGCTCTCAAAGCATCCTTATTGTAGACATAAGATCCTCCTCCGCCTGGGGTCTGGAAGAGGATGCAATCAGGATGTCATCCAGATAGTACTGGATCCTCATGGATAAAGACCTGAGGTATGCCGCTAAAGCCGCCAGGAGCTTGGTAATTGTCCGTAGGGCTGATGACAGGCCAAACAAGAGAGCTCTGTATTGAAAATGGTGGTCGACATAGCAAAACCTCAGGAACTGGCAGTGGGCAGGGTGAATTGATACATGGAGGTAGGCCTCTGTTAGGTCTACAGAGGCCAAAAAATCTCCCTCCCAGTCCCCTCTAGGATGGAGTGGAGGGAGTGCATCTTGAACTTTCGGTATATTAGATGCCTGTTGAGCCCTTTCAAGTTGAGGATAGCTCTCCACCCCACACCACCCCCGAGGCCTTTGGAATCACAAACAAAACTGAGTAAAACCCCTGTCTCTCCTGATCTCCAGGAACCGGCTGGAAGGCCTGAATGTTCAGCAGATGGTGAATCACTGATTACAGGAGATCCCTCTTTTAGGGGTCCCTGGAGACGGGGCAGCACACAAAGACTCGGGGGGGGGAGGAAAAAAACTCCAGTTAGAGACCTGATCATAAGGTTGTCAGGATCCAAGCATCCGTCGTGGTCTGTTCCCACCTCTGCCAGAATAGACCCAGACGGACCCCTATGGGAAAAATGGCTTGGGCGTCACTTGTTGCATCTAAAAGGTCTGTTGGAACCCCGAAAGGACCTTTTGCCTTCTTGCCTCTGCCACCCTGTGGCAGCAAAGGCCGGTCTATTGGCCTGAGACGAGGATCTTTGGAAGAAGGGCCTACTTTGATGGGGAAAGCCTGCCCCAGCTTCCTCCTGTTTAAAGGAGGGCTTCCAGTAATAGGGCAGAGACTTGTAATCAAAACACCTCCCCTGGGAGGGCAGGATCTTTTGCTTGTCCCTGGTCTCTGTTAAAAAGTGATCCAGGGCCTCCCCCAAAAGCCTCTCTCCGTTAAAGGGAGCTGATGCCAGCTTCCATTTGTTTCTGGCATCCATCTGCCAATTTCTTAGCCAGAGGAGACTATGTTGCTCTGGAAGAAAATTTGGCTGACGCTGAGGGTGGCATCAGCGGTCAATTGAGCTGCGGCTATTATCTTATTCAGGTCCTGATGCACCCTGAGGTCCTCAGATGGAATTCTGCCCTGCAACTGCCTCAGCCACCACAAAGAAGCACATGTGAAGGACGCAGTCATGGATGCTCTGATGGCCCAGGCATCTGCTTGATGTGCTCCGCAAAGTGCCATCTCCTCCTTCCAGTCCTCCGCCTTTAAAACATCCTCAGCGTCAGGTGGGATGACCGATGAGGATGCTAGGGCTACCACTGGACCATCTACCTTTGGCACTTCAATAATGTCTAAAGGTCTTGGTCCACATTAAATAAAGTAGATCCTGACCCAATAGGGCGAGTGTAGATCTCAGGGGATTCCCACTGTCTTTTAATCACATTCAAAAACATCTGGGGCACAGATGCAGCGTCCACCATTGATGTTTTTTCAGTGATTAGATAATCTTTCTTATCCTCTCCCTCTGGGGGAAAATCCCGGGTGACTGTGTCCTTAATATGGGCTGTGCTCTTAGCCTTAACCAGCAGAGTCTTGAACAAAGCTGGCTAAAAAAGGTCCTTAAAGGAGGGGGGACCTGCTACCTCCGACTCCTTGTCCGAAAAGTTTCTCTCTGGAAGGAGGTCCATTTTGGAGACATAAGACTGGCTTCTTCCCGATGGGAATGCAGAACGATCTCTGTGGTAGATCTGCTGCTCTGCTGAAGCCTGACCATGCCTCTGAGGAATGCCTCTGTTAACATCCAAACAAGACAGCTGGCACAGCTGGTTGACTTCTGCCTGAAATTCTTGTCTAATTGCTTGGGAGATCCAAGCTCTAATGAAAGATGACATCTCTTGCATCTGGGTTTCTTCAGGCTGCAATCCTGCCACTGTGGGCATAAAAGTGGCCTCAGGCACAGCTCTGGTTCTGCTGGAGGCTTGGCTTCCTGGTCCAGCAATCAAAAATCCTTGTGATGGCTCAGAAACATTATGAGCGGTTTCTGCTCTGATTTGAAGGTTTCCCTGCAAATCCTGAGTATTTGAGCCACCAGGAGACCAAGCAGTAAAATATTGGCTATCTGCCAGTTGGTCTTGCTGTCCGCCATCTTGTGGAATCAGAGGAGAGATGGCCCTGCTTTCAGCCATTTTGGATTCTCTCACAGCCTTATCAAACTCTTTATCCAGGCTTTTCTATCTGCGTCTGGCCTGCCTATCCTCTGCCCTAGAAGGTCTTTTAGGGGCTAGGGCCTGGCTCTGATCCTAGCTGCTGCTTTTAATGCAGCAGACCTGGGCTTAGTTGATCCTCTTGCGTGAAAATCAAAATTGGCTAAACTGACAAGTCGGCTAGCTGTCAAACCTGTTCTAAGATTTTCTAAGAAAAAAACCTCTATCCAGGGGGTGAAGATTCTTCAACAATCTAAACAATTCAGAGCCCTTGAAGGGTGGTCTAAACATGCTGAGAACGAGTGAAGAACTGGGGGCTGTTACCGGGGGGAGGGATTTTAGATAGAGGAAAAAATGCAAGTTTATAAAGTACAAAATGTTGTAATAATGAAAATGGTGTCAAAATTAGTAACTACAATATCAATCATGTCAGTAATGATGTCTAGTTCTATGGGCAAACTAAATCGAAAAGATGTTACTGAAGAAATGACAAGTGTAGAAGAAATTTTATCTGACAAAATAGAGATGATGTTGGAAATGGATTTACAACAGGCAGGCTAAGAGAATGATTTGAAAAGTAATGTTTTATTGGATCAATAAAAGAAATTGACTGATGTTTTAAAATTAAAAAGGAATATAAAGATGATAAACCAAAAGAATGATCCAGGCAATATTTTTAATTAGATGTTCAAAAGTAGCTTGTTAAAGCTTTAAACAGCTCTGTGACAGAACAAACAAAAAATCAAGAAAATCAAATCCATATTTGAGTGAATTAAAGCTTAAGACTGTTAGAAGTAAAACCAAAGAATGTAAAGTTTGTTTGATCATGATTAAAACAAGGTATAGTGGTACTTCAGTACTCAACTGTTTCAAAATACATTGATTTTGGTACCTAATACATTTTGATGAGAAAATTTTGTCCCAGTACTCATTTGTTTCGTACTTAAAACAAACAGTGTCAGGTTGTTGTGTTTTTTCTCATCAATAAGCGTAAAGTGGACTAAATGCAAAATAGACTAATCAGTTATCAGAATGATACTCAGACTTCCTGTGGTGTTTCCGTCGAAGACAGATCAGAGACTGTGATTGTGCACCGCTTTGATCTGTGTTTACCTTGTTGGAGGGGTCCCTGTGGGACTGAACCATCTGAACCACCTCAGAGGGGTTGGGGAAGAGGGGGAGACCGGCAGCTGGGTCGAGGGGAGCCGCATTTCCCCTCCCTAGCTAGGTATTACTGCCCTGGAAGACAAGGAGAAATGGCAGTTTAATGGCTGCCCTGAAGACGGAATGCTGCTGGGACCTAAGCATGCACTGGAGCGGTGAAGTAATGAGCGACATGTAACCAAACAAAAGAACTTGATTTTTTCTTAATAACCCCAAGAAGCAGAAAGAAAGAGCCCTCGCTTAAGGGTTTCATAGCAGCGAACGGAAAATAAGAGGAAAAGATAAGGTAAACAAAATTGGAGTACAAAAAGCTACAATGAAATTAGAGACTAAATTTGGAATAATATATATAATCTGGCATTAATTAGGCATTGGACAAAATGCTGGACTTGCCTGAAATTGACTATTTTTAAGAAAGCTAATGGAAATAGTTGGAAATTAACGTTAATACAATTGAAAAGAGAAAAGAACTTTGAAAAGTGGAAAGTGATATAGCGCCATCTAATGGTTAAAGACTGTTTTCCTTCAGAATTTTATGGAAAATCACTGATCTTATAATTGTTATGAGATAAAAGACTAATAAAATAGCAAGAACCCCGGAAACTTAAAAAAGGGGGGAGAAACTGTACTAAGAGGATACATGAATGCAATTTCCTGGGACTGTTGGATGCTGATTGTGATAGAAACAGAGGATTAATAAGGGAAATAAAGACAAAAGGAGACTTTTGGCAAAGATCACAACAAAAGGTTTTGAATTTTAATAACTCAACTGTTTAACAAAAATGGAAGAAATAAGCAAAGACTTTAAGTCGGGATTGCAAATTGTGAGAGGAATGTTGAAAGAAAGAAGGGAATTATTGGACATACTGGCAAAAAAAATAATGGCAATGCAGTCTGTACAAGAACAAAGAAATTTCACAGAGGAGGAGTTAAAGGAAGAGGAAAGTGACTCAGATGAACATGGGGAACAAGAGATATTGCCAAAAGACATTAAAGGAACTAAAACTATGACATTGATGATAGAGTTAATAAAGAAAAGAGAAAACGGTCCCAGGATTAAACAACAGAAGAAGAAATTCTACAAGAAACTACAAAAAAGAGAATAGTAAAGGGTGGGGGAGAAGATGGGTGACTGGCAGAGGGAAATAAAAAGGAAAGATCGGGAAAATTTAGAAAAGGGAAAGCTAGCTAAAACCAAGAGAAATGACAAGGCCGAGAAATTTAGAGATAAGGGTTAAATATGATATAAAAGGGGGATGCCACATGGGAATGTATTAAGGTATTTTTTATTAGGAATTTAGAATGGGGAGATTTGAAACTAAACATGTATTGGGAATTACCCTAAGAGTATTATATAACTATATATATGAGAAAAGTGAAGATGAATTAAGAGATGTTAAGAGGGTTTTATTATTATTAATCCATTTATATTATATATATAATGTTTTCTGAGGTTCTCATGGTATTTGTATGTGGATCTTTAGTTATTCGGGTTTTCTCCTGCGTAAGATTGGAAGTATCTAGGCAACATTTCAATGAAGTCTCATTCATCATCTTCAGGCTTGTGTCTTCAGCTCTGTGCTTCTCAGAGTGATGTGAGCTTGCAGCTGTTTCTTCCTTTTAACTGCTAGTGGGCGTGTGACTTGATTGGGTGGGGGCTTGGCTGTGTTCTGATTGGGTGGGGGTGTGTTCTCATTGGTTGGGGGCCTGGCTGTGCTCTGATTGGTTGGGGGGTTGGCCGTGTTCTGATTGGCTGGAGGTGTGTTCTGTTCAGGTGGGGGCTTGGTTGGACCAGAACCAGACCACGGACCAGAAGCCGCACTGCAGCTGCATCACTACCCACTTCAAACCCCTCTGAGCCATACATGAAGCAAACTGACCCCCACCATGAAGATGCGGCACGACCACAAACTCGAAGCCAAACAGCAAGATCACAGCTCACCAGCTCAAATCCCCCAGCAACTAAGACTAACCTGAGCACAACCAGGTTGTATGTATATGTATATGTATATGTATATGTATACGTATATGTATGTGTGTGTGTGTGTATATATATATATATATATATATGTATGTATGTATGTATGTATGTATGTATGTATGTCATTCGGCTTTGTTCGGGTATTTTCCCACGTCATTGTAGTTGTTCTTTTAAAGTTGAGAAAGTTTGCTGTGTTCTGCTTAATTGGTGTCTCTAATACCTTCTGTCTGTTTTTTGGTTCTTTTTGTATCTTGATTGGCTGGCAGCTTTGTGTTACTTTATTGGAGGTTTTTAGTGCAGCTTGGCTTCGGGTAAATGGACGGCTATCATTAGTTAGGAAGCTGGGTTTCATCTGGGTGCCTGGTTGGGGTGTGTTTGAGCTGAAGGTATCAGGGGGGATCTGTTTGTGCCCAGGTGTTTGCCTGGCTTGTGATGTGGAGATTTTTTTGTTTGTGAGTGCAGGCTTCCAAATGATTCACAGCCTGGTGGAATCATCTCTTCTATTCATGCTTTCTGGTCTTTTTTCAATCTCTATGGCTTCTCTGATGATTCTGTGGCTAGGGTTTTCTATAGTGGCTAGGGTTTTGGTGCCATTGAAGTTGATGCTATGACCTGTGGCTTCCATGTGTTGGACTAGTGAGGAAGTGTGTTCCAGCTTTTTGACTGCATTTTTGTGTTCATCCAGGCGGGTACTTATTCTTCTATTGGTCTGTCCAATGTATGTGGCTGGGCATGATGCACAGGGGACTTCGTATATGCCTTGGTTTTCCAGGTCAATTTTATCTTTGGGGTTGCTAAGGATGGCTGCTATTTTTCTGTCTGTTTTGAAGGCAGTCTTGATGTGATGTCTGTGTAGTACCTTACTAATTTTGTCTGTAGTACCTCTTATGTAGGGCAGGACAGCTGTTCCATAGGTCTGTTCATCTTCTGGGTCTCTATTATGTTTCAGTGTGTTTTTGTGGATCAAGCTGGTGATTTTGCTTTTTGTGGAAGCCGTTGGCTGTCAGTACTTTAGTCAGGGTGCATAGTTCAGTCTTAATGTGTGTCTTGTCTGCCAGGCGTTTGGTTCTGGTAATTAGTGTTTTAGCCACGGAGTTTATCTGTGCTGGGTGGTGGTGGGATTGGGCGTTGAGGTAGCGGTTAGTGTGTGTTTTCTTCTGGTATACGGTGTGTCCTAGTGTGCCATCTGTTTTTTTGTAGATTAGTACATCTAGGAATGGTAGTTGTTTGTTTGTTTCCGTTTCCATGGTGAACTTGATTTTGGGGTGTGTGCTGTTTAGGTGTGTTAGGAAATTGTTTAGGTTTTCTTTCCATGGGGCCAAATCACAAATGTGTCATCGATGTATCTTAACCATAGTTTGGGTTTGTGGATGGCATTGGCCAGGGTTCTGGATTCGAATTCTTCCATGAACAGGTTTGCAATGACGGGTGACAGTGGTGATCCCATAGGGGCTCCTTCAATTTGTTTGTATCTTTGTCCTTTGTATATGAAATATGTGTTGGTTAAGCAGTGTTCTGTTAGTTCCATGAGGTGTTTAGCTGGTTGGTATTTATTTTTGATGATTTCAAGGGTCTCTTTTATCGGGACTTGAGTGAATAGTGAAACCACGTCGAAACTTACAAGCAGATCTTCTTGCTCCACATGTAGATCTTTGATCATTTCCAAGAAGTGGTACGAGTTTTGTACATGTGAAGCTGCTGTTTCAGCATGGGGCTGTAGCTGTTTTGCTAAGTGTTTAGCTAGGTTTTGTAGTGGTGCTCCTCTGGAGCTGACTATGGGTCTGAGAGGTATGCCTTCTTTGTGTATTTTTGGGAGGCCGTATAGTTTGGGGCATCTGGAAGATTTTTCTCTTGGGATGATCAACACAGCAAACTCCGAGACCAATAAACACAGACCAAGACTCCCAACCAATCAGGATGAAGAAAAAACCATTCTGGCACAGCAATAGGCTGCCCCAAATTTAAATCTGAAACCACTGTAAAGTCTGACTCACAGGCGAACACTATACAGAAGCCTGATGATGGCAGATGAGATTCTGCTGAAACGTTGCTACAACTTTAAAGAACAACTACAATGACGTGGGAAAATACCGAACAAAGCCGAATGCCATACATGTAAGTACCCGCGAAAACTTAAGAAAACAAATATGTATGTGTATATATATATATATATATACACACACACACACACACACACACACACACACTGTGTGTGTGTGTGTGTGTGTGTGTGTGTGTTTTCGTAGATTTTCACGGGTACAAGTATGTAGGTCTAGGTGTGTTTGGGTCTTTTCCTGTGTAAGATTAAGAGTATCTTGGCGATGTTTCGGTGAGGTCCCACTCGCCATCCTCAGGCTAGTGCTTTCGGCTTCGTGCTAGTGCAAGCAGTGTGTGATCGGAGCTGCCGTCTCTCTATAAATACTGGTGGTGGGGGGCTGGTGTGCTGGGCTGGTTGGCTGCGCTGCTGCCTCTTGATTGGTTGATGGAGTTGATGTTGGTATAATGGGCTGTGTGATGGCCTTGTGAGTTTTGTTGTGGAGATATCCTGGATCTTGTGCTGTAATCTCCTGGGTCGTTTGTTTTGTAGTGATCTTTTTTTCCATTAGCCTCTCGTGTTTTAACGGCTTGGGCAATGTGTTGTGTGATGGGCTTGCGAGTTCTTTTGTTGTGGTGTCCTGGGTCCTGCGTTGTAATCTCCTGGGTCGTTTGTGCTTTGATCTCTTTTCCATTAGCTTCCTGTGTAGTAACGGCTTGGGTAATGGGTTGTGTGATGACCTTGTGAGACTTATTGCTGTGGTATCCTTGGTCTTGTGCTGTGATTTCCTGGGTCATTTGCTGTGTTGCAACTTCTTGAGTTCTTGTGGTGTAATTTCCTGAGTTTTCTGATGTGATATCCTGAGTGGTTGGCTGTGATGTAGCATTCTGGGTTTTAGTCTGGCTTCGAGTTTGGGGTCTAGGTTTGTGTTCTTGGCATGTGCCAGCTTGTTTGGTTTTGGGGTCGGGGGTGCGACCCCAAAGCAGCCGTGGTCTGTTTTCTGGATGGTGGTGGTCCTTCGTTTATAGGATGGGCTTGGGCCTGGGTCTGATGAGGGGGATTGGCGGTGATGTCCCATTTTGTTTTGGGTCCATTGTTGGTTTTGGTGGCTGGGACTCGTTTGTTGATAAGGGCTAGTTTCCAGATATCTGGTAGGCGGGAGGTATCGTCCCATTTATTCATGTTATGGGGGTGTTTCTCTATCTCGATGGCTTCCCTGATTATTCTCTTTTGGAGTGTTCAGTGTTGGATATTAATTTGGTTCCTTCAAAATTAATTTCATGTCCTGTGGCTTTAAGGTGCTGGAAGAGGGAGGAAGTATTTTCTTCTTTTCTGACTGTTGTTTTTGTGTTCTGCGATGCGTGAATTTATTCTCCTGTTGGTTTGTCCAATGTATGTGGCTGGGTTCTGTGTATGTGAGGGTTCTGTCTGATATGTTATGTACTGTTTGTTTCATGTGTTGTTGTGGAGAAGGGTTGGGTTTCTGGCGTTTCTCTAGTCTGTGGAGTTTCCTGTGGATTTTGTTGCTGAGTTTGAGATGGAGTGTGAGTAGGTCTCTGTTGGTTTGGTCTAGTAGGAATCTTTTCTTGTGGAGTTCGTTTCTGATTAGGGCTAATTCCGTTCTTTTCAGAATCCTTTCAGTGGCTGAAGTTTTGGAATGGAATTTGAGTTGGAAGCATGTGGGGATCACATTTTTGTCTCGGCAATTGCGTAGGAATGTGAGATCACACAAGATGGTGGTTCTTCGGACTTCGAGTTTCTCGTAGGTCCTGGTTAGCCAGAAGGTTTCCTTCCCGTAGAGGTACGATATTTGTTTTCATAGATTTTGGCCTTGTGAGTTTTGTTGTGGAGGTATTTATAGAGAGACGGCAGCTCCGATCACGCACTGCTTGCACTGGCACAAAGCCGAAAGCACCAGCCTGAGGATGGCAAGTGGGACCTCGCCAAAACGTCGCCAAGATACTCTCAATCTTAAACGGGAAAAGACCCGAACATGCCTAGACCTGCATACCTGTACCGTGAAAATCTACATATACATAGATTTTCACGGGTACAGGTATGCAGGTCTTGGCATGTTTGGGTCTTTTCCCGTGTAAGATTGAGAGTATCTTGGTGACATTTCGATGAGGTCCCACTCGCCATCTTCAGGCTGGTGCTTGGCCGCATTCATAGCTGTCAGCGAGCAAAGATGATCAGAAGCTGCCGTCTCTCTATAAATACTGGTGGGAATGTTGGCTGTGTTGTCATTTCTTGATTGGTTGATGGAATTGATGTTTGCAGATTGGCTGGCTTTTTTGTAAGACCTGGGTAATAGGTTGTCTGATGAGTTTCTGAGTTCTATTGTTTTGACATCCTGGCTCTTGTGCTGTAATCTCCTGGGTTGTAATGTCAAAACAATAGAACTCAGAAGGTCATCACACAGCCCATTACCCAGGTTGTTACAACACAGGAGGCTGATAGACACACAGCCAATACCTCAGCCACGTATGTTCTTACAAAAAAGCCAGCCAATCTCCAAACATCAACTGCATCGACCAATCAAGAAATGACAACACAGCCAACCTCCCCACCAGTATTTATAGAGAGACAGCAGCTCCGATCACGCTTTGCTCACACAAGCACGCATAAGGCTGGGCCTTATTTTTGACCCCGAAAAACCGGCTAGGCCGTCTTTTCGGGTGACTAATCCCCCATTGCATCCTCGGGTGGGCAGGCGGTGACAGCTTGGATGTTCGGGAGACCTTCCATCACCGTTGCTTTTCCTTCTCCCTTGCTGCTGCAGCGTTACAGTAACGCCGCCGCGGCGTTTGGCGCAGCCACATGCGGCCAGTCAGGGCTCCTCCCTGCAACCGGAACCCTGAGGGAGACTTGGCTTCAGGCGCTCCTGTCGCCGCCTTCCTTTGCCTTCGAAGGTAAAGCGAATTATCTTAAAAACCTCCGCTCATCCCATCAGGGCTGCGCCGAGCCGTGCGAGTTGGGCAGAGCCGGGAAAGCGAGCCGCGGGTGTTTCCTGGTTCTGCCCAGCCCGCACGGCTCTGCCGCGGCCCTGGCGGGATGAGCAGAGGTTTTTAAAATAATTCACTTTACCTTCGAAGGCAAAGGGAAGGCGGCGACAGGAGCGCCTGAAGCCAAGTATACCAACAACAAAAGGCAAATCCTCAAGATGGGCTGGAGGGAGGTGGCTACGTGCCCCCGGGCTGCTTCAATGCAAGGTCCTGACTTGCAGCATCCTGCCGTTGCCACCGCGTCCTTTTCGCCGCCGCCTCCCTCTCCGACTGCGAAACTCATGTGCTTCGCCAAACGCTCCGAGCGAGGCAAGCTCTTTCATACATAGAGAGAGAGAGAGGGGGGGAAAGAGGCCGCCCGCTTTTTATCACGCTGCCGCCGCCGCACCACCCGCTCTAGGCCAAACCCGGGCCTCGCTCGGAAAGCAAATACCGCGCATGAGAGGAAAAGACGCGCAAACCCCCGGCGCAGGCGCCCGCTTGTTGACATGGGAAGGGAGGGGGTGGGTGAGGCAACCCTGCTGCCGCGGACCTCCTTTGAGCCCACCCCACCGTGAGCTCCAACCAATCCACAACTTCCAAAGCTTCGGCGCCTCCCAATGGGGATGTTTGCTGGGAAATGGCTTCGACTCCTCCACTCATCCGTGCATTTCATTGCCCGCCCCTTTGCTCGGAGCCGGAGGGTTCTGGCCTCGCCCCATCGTGCCTTTCAGCTTCAGGAGCCCGCACGCTTTTTTTTTTTTTTGACCCCCTGAGAGTTACGATCCCGCCTTTCCGGAGAGGGGGAGGGGCGGCGCCCTCTCAACCCAGCGCGTCCAGCGTCCCATCCGTCTCTTTCCCCAGCGCACTCCTCACGTGCTGAGCACTTCCTCCTGCAAATTACGCCTCACAACTCTGCTCTCCCTTTCCTCTCGCTCCAAAAAGATTGCCATCGTATCCCGCCGATTCGGGCTTCCAGCAACGTTGTGATCCACTAGTGAGGTTGCCATCTCAGATGGAGGCATCGCAGTCTCCCTCTCTTGCTCGCTCTGAACTTCGTGCGGACCAAAATAAAAAGATCGCCCGCCATCATGTTTGGAGCTGCCACTTCCGCGTTTGGAGCTCCAAATGGCGGCGGCACTCCAAACATCGGGCGGCAGCTCCAAGCGTGGCAGCGGAATGGGCAGAAGGGACAGCAACAGCGGCGGGTGCCAAAGGTGTCTGCAGCAAAGGTGTTTGGTGGGAGTAGGGAACTCTCCGCGCTTCGCCATGATCGCCTGTTAGGAGCGGCTGGTGGCGAGGAATTCCTGCCCGCCGGGTGCTCCTAACGGCAAGTCTCCCGCCGTTCCCCTTATTTTGCATATTTTAAGATAGGCCTAAATTTGGGGGAGGGGCTTAATTTGATTTTATGCCCAAAAAAACATGCTGGGCCTTCCTATTGGTGGAGGCCGTATTGTTGGAGAAACACGGTATATATATAAATGAAATAGAAATTATAATTGACTAAACAAAGGATATGAGAAAATAAACAATATGGATCATATTGGAATTTTATAATGGGAGTATTATATTATAATTAAAAGTAGGGGAATGAAACTTTATTTAAATTATAGGGGTAAAGTTTGCCTATGTGGAAATAAAGAAAAAATATGAAATGGTTATATGAATAGTGTTGGAATAAATATAAGATATATTGTAGATTGAGGAATATACCATGTGGATCCTAAATACATTAATTTTTTTTTTTTTTTAGTGTTTATTATATGTTGGTCTTGAGTTAATTAATGAAGATAATAATGTATAAGGCAAAATAAAACAGGTGGTAAACTGAAAATGGAAATAATAGGGGATAAAGAAATAAAAATATATGTGAGGAAATGATTTTGATATTGAATTAATGAATTGAAATATGAAATGGAAATGTATTTAAAGATTAGTGGAGTAGTTAATAATTTGATGTGATATTAAATAAGAAAGTTGGAAATGTAAGTATGACTATGTATAAATGTTGTAATCTGGAATCACATTGCTTACGTGAAGAAATGTGTAAAATATAAAAATAAAAAACATTTTAATAAAAAAAGTTATCAGAATGATACTGAGATAGTTTGGTCATACAAGCAATGAATGAAGCTCAAATTGCAAAACAAACACTGACTCTTCATTAGCCATCATTTGAAGTTATAACCTATCTGAAAAAAGGGATCTGAATCCATAGTTATGATAGTCACAACCCAACCCTTTAGTCACTTGGCAACATGGCAGCATACAGCATCCTGCAAATAAGGTTATGTGACCTCATTTTATGATAGTCAGAAAAATCACAAAATAACTGTGTGATTTAAAGCACACTGTTTAAGCAGCAAAATGTGCGTCTGATTTAAAGAGTTACAAACAAATGCTACATTTGTGTTCTGCATACTCCAAAGCACCTTTCTGGAATAGATCCAAATTCATTTGATCAAATCAGAAAATATGAACATCTCAATATATTTCCAACAGTACATCTTAAAAGTTAGTTTAACTATAAAGTACTTACATTTTAAATGTTAATTCAATTTTTAAAATAACTATTAATTTGCAGACGTACCTCCCCATGGTTGAAAAAGTAGCATGCCATTGTAAGTAACCCTCCAAATCTGTTCCCACTGTAAAGGGAGAGAAAGGGAGAGAGGGGGAAGAAATGTAATAAAATTTTCTTTTTCAGACAAGCTTCAATGACAAAATAAAAATACTTTCATTTTATGAATAATAATCTGCTCTAAAATGTCAGATAAGTAAAAGAGTGAAGCGATGTCATGACTCCCCACCCCACCCTCCCACCCACAGTGCTTGGAGGCTGTTAAGAGCTGGACAGGAAGCAAGTGGCTGAAACTGAATTTAAGCAAGACAGAATAGCTCTGAGTTTGTGACTCCTTGATCCATGGATAACTGCCACTTTTGGTTTTGGATGGGGTGACATTACCCCAAACAGATCCAGTGTTTAATCTGGGGATTCTCCTGGACTCAAAACTTCTGCTCAAGGAGAAAATAGCAGTTATGGCCTGGACAGCCTCTGCACAACTATGGGTTGTATGCCAGTTACACCCTTTCCTGGACCAACAACCCCTGCTCAGACAGTCACATCCTAGTCATCTCCTGTCTTGACTATTGCAACACGCACTCTACATGGGGCTGCTCTTGAAAAATATCCAAAAGTCCTATTAGTTCAAAATGCAGCAGTCAAATGGTTTTAGGCAGACCCAGGCAGCACTTCTCCTGTGGGAGCTGTATTGATTGTTATGCTTCTCATGCAATTCAAGGTGCTGATTGTCACATTTCAAGTCCTTTATGGCTTGGGATCAGGTTATTTGTCTTTTCCCACTTACAGCCACCTGATGCACTACACAAGGAGGCACAGAATGTTGTGATTCCTTCTCCTAAGGAGGTATATCTGGCAGGATCAAGAAGAACGGCCTTTTTGGTGGTGGCTCTCTCCCTTTGGAACATCATCCCTGCAGAAATTAGACTGGCCCTCACTTTGATACTGTTTCACAGGGCCCTGAAGACCTGATTCTGCCAACAGGCCTAGGTAACCCAGAGTGGAATAGGGCCAATCAAGTGGCTCATTTAATTGCCTGTTGTTTCCAGTGGGGTCCCCAGTGGGGGAGGGGGGTATGTTTTTATTATTTTTATATTGGGTTTTTATTGTTTGTAAAGCTGCCCAGAGTCACTGAGAGTTGGTGGGCAGCCATATAAATCCAACGAACAAATAAACAAGTATTCAGAATATGCATCTAATCAGATTATGAAGTTAAAAAAGATGTTTCAGGAAAGACAGGTGTAACTTTCAATACCTGCTAATATCTTCTTTAAGAAGATGCACTTTTTCCTGGATTCAAAAACAGTCTTCTGCTCCCAGGGAAAGACATACTTGAGTTACGGAGATACCCAACAGATTTAATACACTCTGTTACTGCCTCCTAATTTAAACACCTATTTTCCTGGCTACCACGTAAACCCATGAAAATATTCAGTTTACAGATAGAAGAAATATTCAAACAAATGAAAATTCTATAGCTTGTTAATTACAGGTACATGTAGTCCTCAACAACAACAATTAAGAACAAAATTTGCAGTGTAATCAGACCCGATTTATGGCAGCTGTCAGGCAAATCATGCAGTAGCACTTACATGTCTCCCTGGCCAGCCACCCACCCTGCCAGGTAGTTGCCATCCCAGGCACTGCTGTACTTGTACCTTATCTTCCTAGCCACCTCTGCACACCCCTCTTTACATGTCTACCAGTCTGCTTCCAAGTCATCTGGAACATACAAATTCCTGCTGGCTTCCCCACTGATTTTGATTGTTGGAAGCCAGCAGGAAGTTGTGAGGAGGTCGTTGCTTAACAACCTGTGAATCTCATTTAACAATGTAAATGGTTACAGCAGGAATTGTTGCTAAATGAGGTGGTTATACAACATTACGGTTTACAATTGCATCACTTAATGATAGATATTTTAGTCCCAATTATAATCATTAATTAAGGTCTAACTGTACTTTTACATGTGAATAGAACAGGAATATTCTGCACAGCATGCCAAAATATTATCATCTGCTCAACAATATTTTCTGTAGAATACATTTAACAGATTTAACAGATTAATAGAGTTAGAAAGAACCTTGTCGGACATCTAGTCCAGTCCCCCCCGCCTAAGCAGGAGACACTACATCATATCTGCAAATTGCACTAAATAAACTTATTTTAATGCATGAATTAAAGAATTAAATCTTTATTTAAAGACTGAGTTAAGTTATTTTTTTCTCACACATATAATAGTAAGACCTGAGGTCACATGCTGAATCTAAAGGCAGGAAGATTCAAGATTGAGTAAAGGAAAAACTTTTTACACAGTATAAAATTTGCTGCAAGCAGCTAGTGGCCATTGTATGAGCGACAATACTAGAGAAAATGGACTTATTCAGCAAGGCTTTCTTATATTATTAAACTAAACTGAAAATAAAAACTAGCATTTTTTATTTCTCATTCTTTTATGCACTCACACAATGTATATTGATATCTGTTAGGAATTGATAGTCATTTAACAGTTGGGTTGGAAATATATAAACCAGGATAGACATTTAATACTGTCTCTTTAAGGGAATGCTAAAATTGTAATTGGGAGTGGTTCCTCAAACGGCCATAAGATGGAGCCAGAAACCTGGGTTGTTCTGTTCTGTTGTTGTTAGTTGCTAGATGTTCTGATGGTTGATGTTTTAGGTTCTTGCATATTTCCCTATTGACTCTTGCTGATTGTCGTTCTTCTTGGATTGCTGTAAGTCTGTTACTGAACTGTGTACGATACTGGATTTTGTTATTTGGATTATCCCTGGACTGAATACTGAATACTTTAACCGTGTATGTCTTGGACTGTTTGTTGGACTTTGCTTAACCATTTACTGGAAGTAAAACCTACATTTTACTATTAAGTGTATCTGTGTGCTGGTCGTGTGTTATTCAACATCACTCTCACTACGTCTCCCTGTGTGCACTCATTCTCCTAACGGGGAATTACCTCAACACTGGTTATGGGCCCAGGCCATACCAGGCTCAGATAACTGAGAGTTAGTGTGAATACACAGTACTGTATACAGACAGCTGTTTACTGTTTAATTGTGGGTTACTATCCTGGAAAAGATGGCACAAGACACTTCAACAAGTCTCTCACTGATAACCCAGTTGGGTGGAACAAACTATGTTTCTTGGTCTATGAAGTGCAGTCTACTTCTGCGTAGGGAAGGGTTATGGGCTGCAGTTCAAAATCCACCGGATGTAAATGCTTGGGATCCAAATAATGAGGATGATGCCAAGAAGTTAGCTGACTTTAAACAGAACAACGAACGAGCTCTTTGTATAATTGGACTAACACTGAGTGACCAGCAGCTAGTCCATATTTGTGGAGAAGAGTCTGCTGCAAGGTGTTGGGAGAATTTGAAGAGGATTTATATTTGTGACAGTGTAAGTGCACACATACATCTTACACGTAAACTGTTTAGAGCATGTCTTCGGAAAGGTGGAGATATGTTAGCTCATGTGAACTTTATGAAAAGAACTTTTCAAGAGCTACATGAAAAGGAACTGATTTTTTCAGAGCTGCATCAAGTTTACATCATCCTTTCCTCATTGGATGAAAACTATGATGATTACGTATCTTCACTAGAAGTCCTGACCAGAAATGAAGTGACATTGACTGACATAACCGGACAATTGTTAGAAGAGGCAAGAAGAAGGCTGGAAAGTGAGAACTAAGAGAAAAACAACCACAAGAAGAGGATTTGTTTTCAACTGCCTATACTGCAAACGGATGGAAGATGAAAGCATCTGGTGAAGGTACTGCATATTATTCATGTGTAAATGAGTATTTATCTATGTTATATGTACCTAAACTGAAATTTAATTTGTTATCAGTAAGGGCTTTAGCTAATCTTGGTTATGTAGTAACCTTTAGGGGAGATAACTGTATAATAGAGAAAGAGAGTAAAAGTGTTATTGCTACTTTAGAGAATGATTTATATGTTATACATGATGACCAGCTGAAGATAGCTAACTCAGTTTATAACAATGTTAAGCCACATGACGAATGTATACATTTACTGCATAGACATCTGGGGCACATTAATTTCAAAATGTTGAAACAAACTGTCAAATTGTCAGAGGGAGTAAAAATTAAAACCCTGTAGCAAGTACTTAAACTGTAATGCCTGTAATCAGGAGAAAAGCAAACAGACTGAATGGGTTGTCCTGCAAACAGACTGAATGGGTTTAAGACCAAAGAACCTTTAGAGGTTGTGTTTGCTGACATAATTGGTCCTAAGAAACCCAGTTTGGGAGGTGCCTGCTATGTTTTGTGTATAATGGACCATTACTCACGGTACGGTTTCTGCTATTTAATGAAAAATAAAACAGAAACATTCCAACATTTCTTTAATTGGTTAAGGTTTGCAGAGAGAAAAATGAAACATAGGGTAATTACTTTAGTTACTGATAACGGGACTGAGTTTATTAACAATAGATTCCAAACTATGTTAAAATTGGCTGATGTCAAGCATAAACGTTCTGCACCTTACAGACCACAACATAACTCGTTTATAGAACAAAGAGAGCATATGTTACAAGCCATGGCTCGCACTATGTTATCTGATTCAGGTTTGCCTGAAACACTGTGGGGTGAGGCCATAATGTGTAGCAACCATGTGTTAAACAATGTGGTGAACACAACAACTGGTGAATTGCCATTCACTCGTTGGCATGGCAGAAAACTAAATTTAAGTTATCTACACACATTTGGAGCTCCAGCATGGGTGCATATTCCCTCACAAGTAAGACTGAAAGGGCAACATAGAGCTAGGAAATTATTTTTCGTAGGTTACGAGGCTAACCATAGATCGTTTAGATTTTGGGATCCAGGCACAGCTCATGTTTACTGTAGCGCTAGTGCTAAATTTCTTGAGCACATTAGGTGGCACAAACTGGAACAGGAATCCAGCAATGATGTTGTAATTGACACCCAAGTAGTCCCTAAAGATGAAATAATTAAACCATCAATAGCCATTAAAGAGGAAGAACAGGCACAGGAGGAGGTAGGAGAACAGGACCAGGTGGAACAGGAGAGTCCACCAGTAAGCCCTGTATTACTGAGACGTTCAACCCGAGTAACACGACCACCTGATAGATATCAGGTTAGTGTTGTATGCCAAGTGAATACAGTTCCTGGTAACTATAATGAACTGAAACTGTATCCTGCTAAGGATCAGGCTGCTTGGCAGGAAGCAATGGATAAAGAACTGAAATCCTTACAAAGACTGGAGGTATATGAAAATGTCAGGTTACCACCAGGGAAACATGCCATAGGGTGTAAATGGATTTATAAACTTAAGACTAGTGTGGATGGGACTGTTACCCATAAAGCCAGGTTAGTAGCACAAGGGTTCAATCACAGCAAACAACTACGATGAGGTGTTTGTGCCTAGTCTGAAGGCTACTACATTAAGGGCAGCATTAGTGTGGGCAGCAAAGGAGGAATACATTATAAATCATTTAGATGTAGAGGCGGCATATCTGCATGCACCGTTGCAACACACTATTTATTTAAAGAAACCTTTAGGTATCAAAAATGATAATACAACTGATTGCTGGAGATTGAAAAAGAATCTTTCTCCCCCCCACATCATATCTCAAATCCTTATTTCATGAAATGTTCCCCTTTTCTTAAGACAAATTTCACTAAGTTATATTAAACATTTTATCACACTTTAAATTACACATTATTTCCAACTTTCTAAAATTATTTCTAAATACAAATTTAAAAAACAATCTTATGTACCTTTAGAATCCCTTTATCAATAAAGTTTACCCATTATCTCTAAAAACTTTTGTTTCTTTACATCTTGCTCTCTACTATTGAGGCTTCTCGTCCCCTTTCTCCCTTGCTTATTCTTCTCTCTGTCCTCTTTACCCCTTTGCCTCTCCACCTCCCTTTTTCTCTGCTTTCCTCCTTTCTGTTGTCTTCTAACATGATATCTCTTTTTCATCTTGTTTTTCTCTTTTTGATTGCTTTTATAGGTCTTAAAGTCTTTTTTCCTTTTTCTCTTTCTCCTTTCCTTCCCCAGCCAAAGTCATTTGTTCATCAAAAATGGCTTCTTCTTTATCCCAGTCGTCCTGTTGTCCATTCAATTTTACATAAGTGTAGACCGCCATTTCTAAATACTGAAAAGAGTATCAAAAACGTCCTTCCCTTCTTGCTTTTCTTTTTCATATTTTTGATATAAAAGTTTCAATCTGTCCACAAGTAATGCCATTATAAAGAGAAAAAGTTTTCCCAAGCAACCACCCAAGTGCTTTTAATCAGAGATAATTCTCAAAAGTGGTAAAATCACCAAGCAATCCAAGTAGGTTAATTCTTTTAAGCACTTTCTCCTTCATTTTCTCTTTCTGGGATTGGAGTTTGATCACAAAGTTCCATTTAATATATATCTCTCAGAAGCCTTATTAGTATTTATAGCTCTTTAAAAATCCAAGCAATCTTCTCCTTATTTTCAAATTCTAATCCAATTTTTCCCTCTCCCTTCCCACTCACAGCAAAAAAAAATTTTTTTAAGTCTTTTTTAAAAAAAAACATTCAGAAATCCTTATCTCTTCAGTATTTAATTACCTAGATTTTCAGATTTCTCTTGTCGTTCCATCCGCTGTCACGTTAGGAAGGAGAGTGAAGGAAAAAAAAAAAACTTTCCCTTTTAGAATTCTGTGCGCCGCTTGTAACTCTCTCTGGAAACAATGTAACAACTTCTCCGTAGCAATTTTCAAGCCCCAGGAAACTTTCTTATCCCTTGGCAACTTTATCCAGGTCCAGAAACAACTCTCACGATTTCCCCGATTTTCTTCCTCCTGCACAATCTTATCCGTTTGCAGGTTTCTTCATGGCGGCCATTGCTGACCGCCGCTCCTCCGCCTCGGGAAAAGGGGTTTTGCTGGCTGGGTAGGGGTCTGCGACACCCCTACCCCTTTCCAGATCCCCTGTCCTCAGCTGCCCCTGCAGGTAGCTATATCCCCCAGATCCAAACGGATCGGGGGAACCTTGGCAGTGAGCTCGGCAGAGATCGCGCTGGATCGCAAATCCCTGCCGCTGCCGAAGCCTCGCAAACCGGAAGTGAATGGAATTGTGGAAAATATAAGTATTCCCAAAAGGCATGTTATTTAATTGAAATGGATAAAATGGTTAAGATATAAAGGAGTTGGAGAGAAAGATACAAATGAATGTCAATATTAATTAGATTGTGTTATTTCTGTTGAAATTTTTTTTTTGAAAGGAGAGATTTGAAGTAGGAGAAGCAGGAATACCTTAATGAAATAATGATTTAAAATATGTGATGTGGGGGGGGAATAATTATGGAAAGTAGGTGCTCCCACAAAAGTATGTTAATCAATTGAAAAGTAATGTGCTAAGTGTTTATGATATAAAATAATATGAATATTAATGAATAGATTAGTATTGGTATTAGTATTAGTATTAGTATTGTATAAATTTAGAATGTACCAAATAGAATCCCAATGTAAGTTAGGTATTTTATATTAAGTATTATAAATGTAGGGGAAAGAGGTAAAGGCGTCATACTCCAATTAGTGTACAGGAGAAGCTTTTTTTTTAAAGAAGATAAAACGATAGCTGGAAATAAACAGACAAAGAATAATAAATATTATGATTTGAATTGAGATGAGATAAATAAAATAAAATTAAGAGAATCTAAGAGAGAGAAGAAGCTATATAACAAATTGAAAATGGTAATAAGATATGGAATGGCATATAAAATGAATATGAATTTGAGTTGGTGTCTGTACAAAGAGTTTTGACCCGGGATTAAGCAACTTTCAGAAAAGATGTTTTTTTTTATGTTTATATGTTTTGTGTTCTTATGTGTTTATGTTTGAATGAGCTAATAAAACCTTGGAGAAAGGTTAGAAAAGGACAATGGAGAGAAAGATAGAAGAAAATAAAGCAAGTTAGAAAGGGAAAATATGCGATTGTAAGGAAATGTGTTAATGTTGTAAAACTTTCAAATAATTTTTAGAAATTTTTAGAAAAAAGGTTTTATGTTTATCTTGTATGTTTTGTATGCTTTTAAAAATTAATAAAATTTGTTTTAAAAAAAAAGAATCTTTATGGCTTGAAGCAATCAAGATATGAGTGGAACCAGTGTATAGTTAAGGAATTAACTAAGATAGGTTTTGTATCTGGCATGGCTGATCCATGTTTATTTAAAAAGGAAAGTGATGGTGTAGTTTCATTGTTGCTATTGTTTACTGTTGACATAGCATTAATCACCAAAACTGAGCAAGAAGCTACTGAAATAATTTCACTGTTAGAAAAGAAATTTAAGATAAAACAGTTAGGTGAAATTAAACAATATCTTGGTTTAAAGATAGATAGAACTAGGGGAGGATACAAAATCTCACAGGCAGATAAAATTAACCAGTTACTAAATAATTTTAAAGCCGGCTAAAACACCAATGAGCCAGGAGTTTAGTCACAGTGATGTACAAAGTCCTGTTTTTGACAAAGATATTTATCAGTCCTTGATTGGTAGCTTATCTTATCTTAGTAATTGGTCAAGGCCAGATATAGCATAGAGTGTTAACCAATTAGCTAAGTTTAATGCTGAGCCAACTGAAAGGCACTGGCAAGCTGCTAAGCGTGTGTTAAGATATCTGAAACAAACAATGCATGATGCATTATATTTGGAGCCTAAGGATGAACTAAGTTTAACTGCATATGCTGATGCAAGTTTTGCTACAGACATAAATACACGTAAATCTACGTCAGGTACTGTAGTATTATTAGGAAAGGTGTTGATTGGATGGAGGTCTATTCGACAGAAACATCTAAGTTTGTCAACAATGGAGGCTGAATCCTCATATTATCTCTATTATGTACAGATTTAGTTTCTTATAAGCAACTATTGATTGATATGGGAATTGATGTAACAGATTCTATTGTTGTTTATGAAGACAACCTATCAGCAATACAGGCTTCCAATCTTGCTGTAAAGACAAGATCAAAAAACACAGATCTAAGATATCATAATGTGAGACAATGTGTGCAAAGTAAAATGATTAAACTGGAGTACTGCATGTCAGAGAATAACATTGCAGATCATTTTACAAAAGCCCAAGGCTCTGTAAAGCATTATTTATTCTATTATTTATTAATCCAATTTACCACAACATTGATATTTCTTATCTCAATCAAATGTAAATAATCCTTTTTATATTATTTGAGCCTACATTAAGAAAGACATCTATAAACCTTTAATCCTTCTTCTTTTTTTTTTTTTAGTTCCATAAGAGAAAGAAAACAAAACTTCCCCTATCTAATTTATTTCTGCTTCTTCCACTTACAATCTAGCTTTCTTAATATTTGGGTAACAATTCTTTCTATCCCTAGTCTCTTGCCCTCAAGCGTGCTTCAGTTCTTATCCATTTTTTACTCGTTTCCCACACTCCTCATCTTTATCTTCCTCTATATCTTTCTTATTTAATCTAAACATTTCTCCAGTTACATTCTTGTGCTGACATTTCTCCCACATATCTGCCCATATTCCAGTCTCCTTATTCACAATATCTTCCAGTTTGCTCATTTGTTGATTTGCCTGTTTTATTTTTTTCAGTTTTTCTTCCTTTATCAGCTGATTGATCAGTCCTATTTTTTACCCCAATCTTTCATTTACCTGTTGATTTGACCAATTCGTTTTTTCCACTCCTTTTGCTTGCCTTTATCTGGTCTTCCTCTTTGTTGAGCTTTCGCTTCATTTACTCATTTTTCTGATCCATATTTGTTCCTTGTTTGTATTCAATTTGCTGTTTTTTTTTCATCTTGTCTTTCTATTACTTCCACATTTCAAGGGCAGTTTGATTTTCTTTTATTGTTCTTTGTAAGATATTTTCCATTTTCTCATCCATGCCATCCATTAAGACTTTAATACTTTTGAAGTCACCTCTTGAAAAAGTCCACTCATTTTCACAACAGTTTCTTCAACTCCAGTCATAGTGATGATAATCATTCTACAATAAAGAATCTCTGTCCAGATCCAAAGAAGTCCAGAGTAATAGGGGTATAGTTTGTCTTCCAATCGTCAGCAGATGGTGCTCTCCTCTCAAATTTCCATGCTGCCTTCCCCCCCCCAGCAGCTTTAATTACAATCAAAATCCATTTATTTTGAAACAGTCAATTATTTAATTAAGCCAGGTCCAGCATTTAGAATACCCAATAACCAATTCCAGCATTTAAAACTAATCCAAAGTCCAAAATTCAATGCTTTCAAAGAAAAAAACCTCTTGTTTCTTCCTTACTCCATTTTTTTTCCAGGGCTGAATCAATAATTCAAAATGCTCATTAGCCACGAAAGTTACTCTTTTGAATGTCCTTTTTCCCCCCAAAATCATTACTTTGGGGATATTTTTAGGTAAAAATCAAGCTCAATTTCACCTAGTCACACACTGTTCCTCTACTCACTCCTGCTCTATCTTCGTTGCTTTGACTGCCCCAACTGGGTGGTGGCCATGTTGGCTGCCACTGCTCTTTGCCTTGGAGTTTAGTGAGTTTTCTCTGGGTCATGCAGGAGAGCTGCTGCTCTCCGCAACCACCAGAGCATCCCTCTTTCCTCTGCCCCCACTGCAGGGAGGCTTCGGCCCCTGTTCAGAGCCCTCCAAAGGGAGTATTTGGTGCAGGATCATGGAGTCAGGATTCCTGCCGCCGATGCCACTGTGACCAGAACCTGAGCTTAATTATACTGATAATGAATATTAATATAATTAATGAATTAATTATGATCAAAACAGTAATAATGTGAAACCTCTAAGTCAAACCAAATAATAAAAAATAAAAAGCTAGTGTGAAAATATTATGTCATGTTAAAAAATATTAATTTCTTGCCACAGTTGTTAAGCGAATCACTGAAGTTGTTAGTACTAATTTTTGAGTTACATGCAGATGTGTCTTTCTACTGTAGAAAGTATCTACCACTGAATGAAATCTCTTTCTCACTTTCACCTGTATTGTACAGATATGCTCTAGGAAGTTGGCAACATTCTGCAGAAAAAAATTGAAATATATGCCACCTATGTGTGATGAGAAAAAACAAAGAAGTCTCACTACATCAGCAGAAGTGCACTCCAATTATTGTACAGCCCTAACTCCACAACCGCAATTTCCTATGTAACAGACAATTTTAACAAGAAAAAGAGATGCCTTTATGGGTGGAAGGAGCAAGGACTGTGACGATAGGCATGAAAGCAAATAACTGAGACAGAAAAATGAAGCTAAATGACGAAATTACAATAAGAGTGTCAAGGGACAGAGTTCAACCTCCTAGCTTGCTTATTCATTTTTCCTAATGGCTCTAGATCACTAGTCTGGAATTGGTATTATATATTTTCTTTTCATTGAAATCACTGATATATATCTACTATAAAAATGTTAAAAACAAGCATTGTACCATATTCTATCAGCTGGAAATTCTATGGATGAATCAATATATCTGTGAAAATATATTTCCTAGCACAATTCTCTAACATCAAACTGTCTCAAAATTAAATTGAAGAATTGTGCATATGTCCCATACATTTGGCATTCTGTAGTAATGTAAAGTTTGGTGTGCAAATTTTCACATTTAGTGCATATTTAACAAAATGCAGAATAATTACAATTATCCACTTAGCAAACAAACCTTTTTTATGTTATCTTACCTTAGATATGTGCCATATAGGAAGAAAACTGACACCATCAATCCATTTAGAAGAAATATCATAGCCACATAAAAAGAAGCAGGGTCTCCTAATCCTATCAAATAGCAATTCACATGGAAATAAAATACTTCATGTTTTGATTTTTAAATTAAGTTCCACTGTGCAAAAATTGTGCATATATTAATATATTGTTAGATAATTAAATTCTGTTTATGTTTAAGTTTGCATTATTTAACTTAGCTATCTAATAGGTTTCAAAGGCAACTTCACAAAACAACTTAACAAAGATATGACTGAAGTGAAAAATTTGCATTGTTCTACGCACAAAACATGTACAGCTTGTTGGCTCCACCAAATATGGGTACATTATGATCTGGCCACACCAAAATGGTTTGTTTAGATTTTGGCCAGATGAATTGTAGATTGTACTTGTTGGATAGAAGACTGTTTTTCCTTGTCTTTTTCTTTCCACCTCTACTATGTCCCATGTGCCCAACCACTACTTCCTTATCCCTCCTTTTGTTTTTGTCATTATGTTTAAATTAAAATGTAGCCCACTCATACTTTATTCCAACTCTGTTAGTGCCTTTCTTCTCTTTCTTTCGCTGTCAATGCATTTTCCTCAGCATTTTCTCTATCCTAGAGAGGCTTTCTCATTTATGAAGGTATTCAATGTTAATTACAGGTTATCCTCAATTTATGACCACAATTGAGATCAGAATTTCAGTTGCTAAGCAAGGCAGTTGTTAAGTGGTCCCAGGGTGCTGCAATTGTCATAAATAAAAGCTGATTGCCAAATTTCCAAATTTGACCTTGGGAAGGTTGTAACACCTCTATGTCACAAGGAGAATTGTACATCATTTTTTTCGATGCCACTTAAAATGATTATTAAATGAACGGCTGTAAGTTAAGGACTACAAGTAATTCTATACAATGATGACAGAAAATAGAGGGAAACAAAATGTATCTCTCTTTAGAGGAAGATGATGTTTGAAAAACTTCATTACGCCACTTTAACTGGAACATGAAGGATTAGCTAGCTAGTAGGATAGATTCTTCTATAGTAAAATATAAATAAGAAACACTGAGAACACTGAAAATGTATTTGGCTATTTCAGCATCTCATCAAAAACTGAAGAAAATTTGAAGAGATAATTTAAAATAAATCTATGGACTAGAGCTGGCATAAAAGGGATGTACCATCCTCTAAAAAGTTTCTAAGTGAAGCATGGAGTTTCCAAGAACCCACAGAAAGACCAAACAAATAACTACTTTTGCTTCAGAAAAACCTTATTTTTATGGGGATAAGTAAAGAGGTAATCAAGAAACTGTATTAGATTATTGATTTTGTTTGTGTGTGTATTATTATTCAACCTTTTCTGATTCTTGTTCTCATTCTGTATAATCCTAGACTTATTTCATTTCAGGCTATGACTACAATTTTTTTTTCTTTATTAACTTTTTGTGATCAACACAGTAAATTGGAAGCCATCTCAAGTTCATTCTTAGCAGACCAGCACCATCTTGTGGTCTGCCTGGGACATTATAAGTACTTTTGTAAGTTCCTAAAGTAAAATATGTATGTATTTTGTTAGAGGATGGGAGAGCAGATGAGATACTCATTGGAAGACACATGATCACAGTGGTAACTACCATATCATGAATTCAAAATAGAAAATATAGTCAAGTTGTGAAGATGCTGACAGTTTTTGGGATAAAAGTTTTGATATCTCCAGCTGTACACCTTATGGGTTTCAGCACAATGCTAAACCAGTTTTCATCTGAAAGGAGAAAGAACATGCTTGAGGATCTGAAATCCTTCATGAATTTGAACTGCACTATTTCTAGAAAGGAATAACTGCAGTATCAACCTCCCAGAGCTCCATTTCAAAATGCAGCTACAACGTAATTTTCAATCATAACAATGATAACCCAGCTTCTTAAAGGTGGCTTAGATCATATTAAAATAACTGCAGCTCTAACCATAATGTGAGTATTGCATTTTTTATTTGATTTTTATTATCTCTTCCTACCTTAGGAAGGCAATGCATCTTTTTTGAGATATCTAAAATTATTAGTTTTGTCAATAAAAATATGTAGCCTATAAACAAAAACAGTTGTATTTGGTTATTTATTTTGGTCAGTTTATTTTTTGCACTGTCACTTCTTTACATAACTCTCTATATCTACAGTACTCATTGATGCAATTGGGATGGAATTTCGGTTACTAAGTAATCTGACCAGTAAGCAAATGGATAGGATTTAACTACATTTTTTACCATAGTTGTTAAGGAAATCACCATGCCCATTAAGCAAATCATCATGGTTATTAAATGACAAGCCAACAGGAAAGGTTGCAAATCTTGATCATGTTATCAAAAGGCACTGCAACAATTGTAAGTACAAGATAGTTGTCAATCACCTAAATTGCAGACAAATGAAAGAAGAACTTGGATATCAATGCCATATCCATCATTTTGTAGAATTTCATCTCCAGGATGCTGCTGGATATAATCTACTAATGTCAGTTTAAAGGCAGACTCTTTTGAGTTGAATTCATGCTGATTTAATGGATATGTACATTATTCTTGATAATATGGAAGTGGTTTGCTACTTTCTGATTTCCCCCCCCTTTATTTTCTAATCTAGTTCTGAGCTCTTGAGTTTTCTTGATTACCCCGCATAGAAGTACTCTACACTTTCTAATAAGGTCATCCATAATTTCTACTTGAAATGAAAGATTCTGTAGCATCAAGGTATTGTAATAAATAAAAATAATGTTGAATGACTTGTATTTTGCTTCCATTTGATTTTATTTAAAATTAGAATACTAAACTTTAAAAAAATGAAAAGTCAAATAAGAAACAGCCTAGCTAGACCTCAGAGGGCTGCCCATTGACACGAGTATTAATGAGATGCTGCTTAGGCTCAAATCTATTTATTTCATGTTTTGGTCATGTTGCGTTATATAATTTTAAGTTTCTACATTATTTACATACCTATATATGCTTCTTTATTTTCTCTTAACAAACAATTATTAAGGAGCATCCTTTCTGAAAATAAGATTCCTATATTGACTACTGCAATATATACAAATTATTTAAATGTTAATTGATTAACTAAATATTTAATTAGACTATGGATAACCATAAATTCTAATTCTTAGTAACCTTTCAAAAAGGATTTTTTATATTATTTCACACTCCATTTTGTGCAATGTTCACAGTGAATAAATAAGGAACACTTGCCTTCACAGCTTTCAACAGGGCTCAGACCTTCCCCTCTATTCACAGTCCAACACTTTTGTGTGTGAATGCCAAAAGAGTTCATTGCCCCTGTATATATGCGGTACCAGCTGGCTAACACAACCTGTGCAGAAAATAGGATTATAAATTCAAAAGAACATTGTTTATCTCAGCAGTTAAAAGAAATTTATCTATGGCTATTCATCGGTTTCTGAATATTTTAAGATTCTTTTTCTTCCTTCCTGAAACTGCATTTTAAGTTTTAGTATATTTTTTATAAAATGGTAACTGACATTATACAAGCATACTGTTAAAAACATAAAGACACATTTGCAAACTTTCAAGGTGTTTAACAATCAAACTAGATAGCACATTAAATATTCTGAAAACATGATAAAAATTTATTTTTAAAAATTAGATTTTTTAAAATTTAAAACGGATTTTTTTATTTTTATCAAATTTATTTTAATAAAATGCTTTTGGATTAAAATCTATCTAAAGACAGTTTCTATTTAAGATACATTAATAATTTAGTTTATTCAGCATAAAATGGAGCTTAGTTATGTAGCATATTCTGCAATGTTTACATTTTTGGTAAACTCATTCAATGAATCCAAGGTCTGAAAGTAAATAGAAAACCTTCATTTTGTTTGTAAATAATAATATTAAAGATTCTAACTACCAGCAAGAATCAGTTCTTACCTTTAAAGAGCCCGTCATTTCAGATCCATCATGGCAGCGCCTGTTAGCAGGCATTCACTCACCTGCTGCCCACTATTTGCCTCATCTTGTTGTGTCACTGCAACATCACCAGCCATCCCATTAAAATGAATGGGATTGTCGGTGAATCAATACTGGGTCAGAGGAGGAACCACCGCGGGACAGAGATGATAGTTGCTCCTTAAAAATTATGGTTTAAATCGACTTGATTTAAATCAAGCCTTTTTACTAGTGACTTTGACTTGATTTAAATCAAATCCAGCCCGGAAGACAATAAAGTAATTCTTCTGGCATTTACACCAAAACTGAAATTTTATTAATAGTATTTTTCACAGAAATGTTTTCCTCTTTCTGGATTCATCATGTGAAGCTGAGATTTTATGTTTATAATACAGGTATTCTTAAACTTGTGACCAAAGTAAGATTGATCAAATTAAGGTTTTTAAGATAATAATTTCTGTTACTAACCAAGGCGATTGTTAGTAAGTTACATGCAATTTTACAATTTTGGGGGGCCATAGTTGATAAGTGAATCATGCTGTTCTTAAGCAAATTGAACCTCTTCCATAGACTCTAGCTGTCTGAATCCACTTGGGAAGGTCACACATGGCAATCATATGACACTGGTATACTGCAATCATCATAAATACATGCTAGTTGCCAAGTGCCCAAATTTTGATCACATGCCTGGGGGGTATTGCAACAGACAGAAGTACTCTTTTTTGTAGTGCCATCATAACTTCTAACAGTCACTAAACAAGTGGATGTAAATTGAGAATTACCTGTATATTCACTTCCTATTTAAAAGTCTCAGATACTAACAAAAGATACTACTTTTTAAAAACTACATGTAATTCTGTGTTGAAATTATTATTGCTTTATTACTAATATTATTATGGTTAATTTTCAATTCAATTCAGTCTGGGACTGCTAAAAACTTAACAGTTCAATATCATTTTTTGGGTTCAGAGCATAGTGCATTGCCATCAGTTTTCTTGTCTTTCAATTCAAGTTATCAAGTTCTATCTGAGTCCAAACAAATATTCCAGCAGAATATCAAATTACAGGCACTGCCCAGGCGTTAATTGCTTTTATGATATTTCCACCACTCAGCTTTGATCTCAAAATTTTCTGGACTCGCTTTATGTATTTTGTTGAAGTAGCTTTCTTGACTTGGTTGTGCAGCAGGTTCTTAAGTACTTGTATCCTGCTTCTGGTATTACTGCTTTTATCAACTCTTCATTATCAAGATAAAATCCATCATTTTCAACCATTTTCCTAACTTAACAGTAATTGTTGTCTTTGTCAAGGTGGTTTTTTGCACTGACAGAATATTCAGGTGTAATAAGGTCAAAATTTCCATGTATCTAGGTAGCCCTTTGGATGTTGCTCCAAGGGCTCCTATTACTAGTAGTACAACCATGGATTTCTTCTTCCATAATTGCTCAATTTCAATTTGAAGATTACAATCTTTTGTTATATTTTCTAGCTGTTTCTCTTCAATTCGTGCATCACCTGGTATTACAATATCAATGAACCAGATTTTTTCTTTTCCACAATAGTGATGTCAGGAGTGTTGTGGACCAGATGTCTGATCCACTGTTTCATCTTTCTCACTGCATTATTATTATTATTGTGGTGGTGGTGGTTGTTATTTAAAAAGTGACTTACCTCTGGATAGAGATTAAATCTTTTCAGTGTGTTTATTACAAGAGGATATTCAGTTAGATTATCATTCATAATCATCCAAACTCCACTGTAAAATGATGGTGCTTCAACGATAGTCTTGAAGTAGGAATAATAGAGACCCTAAGATGAATATATTTAAAAACAATACTTAAACATTTAATATTTAAATATATAATTTGCTTCATATTTGTACATTTGAATTTAAATAATTTGCTATAGCAATAAATATAATAATATCTGTTGAAGTAATTTTACTATTTCTAGATCAGAAGTAAAATAAAACAAGATTAAAATAAATATTGCAAGTTATCTGTAACGTATCAACACATATGTTGAACTAGATCTGGCAAAATCCAAGTTCAAGTTTATACTAAAGTCACTGACACCAGTCATCAGGTATTGCTATAGAAAATAGGAGCAAGCAAGTTTGGTTTAGTGGTTAAGGCAACAGGAGACCGTGCATACTAATCCATCCTAAAATATGAAAGTCAGTTTGATGTTATTGTGGGTAAAATAGAAAGAAGAAGGAGTATTAGATATTTTTACCAACTTATGGTTATTTATAAACATAATAAACATGGAATATAAATAGGTAAGAAAAAATACCACATAAATTACACATAGTACCCAACTTACAACAGTTGTTTAGTGACCATTTGAAGTTAAAATGGCACTGAAAAAAGTGACTTATGACCATTTTTACACTTACGACCATTGCAGCATCGCCATGGTCACATGATCAAAATTCAGCCACTTGGCAGCTGACTCATATTTATGATGGTTGCAGAGTTCCAGGGTCATATGATCAGTTTTTGTGATCTTCTGATAAGCAAAATCAAGGGGGAAACGAGTTCATTTAACAACCTGTTACTAACTTAACAACACAGGAATTCACTTAACAACTATAGCAAGAAAGATCATAAAGTGGGGATAAATTCAACGTGTCACAATTTGGGCTCAACTGTGATCATAAGTTGAGGACTACCTATATTTGAGATCATTCAAGAAAGGCAGGATATGAATCTAAAGAATCAATCGATATATTATATTCCTAATGAGTTTGTACTACTATTATGAGGTTCTAAATTCTTCTTAATCTCCCAAGCCGTGCAAATCATTAACAGAATAAATTAAAAATAACAACTGAATCTACATTTAGCCATTACAAATATAAATTCCATAAATTTTATTCCAAGCATAACTAAAATATATTTAAAATATATTTTATTGAAAAGATAAATATATCTCATAGTAGGAGTCCCCAACTGGGCACACGTGTGGATGAGTGAGCAAAGCTTCATCTGTGCACGAGTCTATGTTGCATTGAAACCATCCCCTATCTCCAATCCATGGAAAGATTGTCTTCCAAGAAATGGTCCCTTGTGTCAGAAAGATTGGAGACCTCTGTCTTATAGCTATATTTTTCTTCTATCCAATTATGCATGATTCTCGGAGTCTGCCTTGATAAATCTCTGCAGCTTTCTTGGCAAAGTTTTTCAGAAGTGGTTTGCTGCTACTGCCTCCTTCCTACGGCAAAGAAAGTGACTGGTCCAGGATCACCAAATTGGCTTTGTGTCTAAGGCAGTACTAGCATTCACAGGCTCCTAGTTGGTAGCCTGGTGCCTTAACCACTACATCACATTTACTGAAACAATTTACTAATGTAATATATAGGTTGTTTGATTCCCAATGGCTACAGAGCAAATTAATTTAGTAAAGATATAATCTAAAGAAGCTGCACGTATTTGAAAAATTTCCAGCATCAGTAAAAGAAACTCTGATAAGTAATCTGTGAAACTGCAAACACCTAAATATTAAAATATTTCTAAATCATCTAAATAAGTACAATATCTTTTTGATTCAAGAATACATAGTAATTTGCAATTAAAAATAAAAAACATATAATTGTATATCCTTATTGCAGAATTAATAAATCTAAAGTAATAATATCACTTAAGTTATAAGTTCTAACCATTTCAGTTCGAAATGCCATTTCCCGTTCCAGAGTTGAAAGATGAGAAAAGTGACGATCATTTTCAAAGAGAGTTGTTATGTGATACCTGTTAAAAGTATACATATTTGGCAATAAATCAGAAGAGAGAGCCGGGAATTATTTGGGTAAAGAGATTATTGGATAAAACTTAATCACAAAAATACAGAATCTTGCTATGGAGTGATAGATCATTCTATTTCTTCCTAGTGAGTCTATTTACCTTCATTACAATCATTTGCACGTATTTTTACAACTTAGGTGTACTATAATCCGTCATGTGCTCTACACAAACCAGTCCATTATAAGAAAATAAAATGAAATCTACATGACATTCAGAGTCATGTAAGTCATTATTTCCATATTCTTATATGTACTTTAAATGTTTAACATATGAAAAAAGTTGTCATCAACATGGAGGTTGTATTAAATGAAAACTATTTGACTTCAGAAAGTATCTGAGTAGAGGCCTATATATTAAAATATAACCCAGCATTATTATGTTAGAACTATTAAAATAGCAACAACAAAGACATAAATTAAATTAGAAAGCCTTCATCTCAGCCTGAAATATTGTTTACTCCTTCAAATATAGGCATGCAGCAAATTAACAGCCTTTCTACTTGAGAATTCTTATTTTTTCCTTTCATAAGACCTGAATGTCTACATTCTAATATCTTCCGGAACAACAACACTAGTGCAACAATGGACTAATGTTGTATTAATGAGACCAAATCTTGTTTATTATTGTTTATTATGCCTAAAAAGGTGAATCCTGAGAGAAAAAAATGTGAGTACAATTAAAAAATAAGAAGTAAAAACAGGAAGCCTATTATGTAAATGAATTAAAAAATACAGAGAAAAAGTAAAAAACATCCATTTTGGCCTAAATCACACAGAGGTGATTTGAAAACTGAGTACAACCTTTGGTCTCATGCAGCATAGAGGTAGTAGTGACTTCCCCAGAAAGTTGGAGATAATTGTTCTCTTTGTGGAGTGGCACTAGAAAGAACTGTGAACTAGCAAGCCCCAAAAGCTTTTCCCAGTGTCAGCTCAGTAAGATCTAAACTCACATTGTCACGAGGTCATCATGTGACGTATTGCGACTTTTTTCCCCTTTGCTAAATTGGGCATGAGCATGACCAGCGCATGACACATCTGGCCCGCGGGCTGTAAGTTTGACACCCCTGATCTAAATTCATCAGGAAGGATGTTTTGCCTCCTTCCTTGCATACTGAGAGGAAGAGAATGCTAAGTAAATACAATTGGAGAAAAAAAGGATTTATAACCAATCCTATAAGTTTCTGCTGTTGTACACTGAGCTTGCCAATGTTAGAGGTATATCAAAGTTTTATTAGAAGCCAAGATACCATATACATAGATAGAAGCTAATATTATTTTAACCCCGAAAGAAGAGTCAGATTATACTACAGGCCAATATCCTTATTAAATTCAGATTACAAAATATTCACTTTAATCATAGCTGAAACACTCAAGAGATTAATGAATGAGTTTATACATTCTGATCAAAATGGGTTTCTACCTAAAAGGCAAATTAGTAGCAATATGAGAATTATTTTAGATATGTTGGAGTATTATGAAAAACAATTGCCATTGATCTTTTTAGATGCCCAGAAAACTTTTGATAATGTAAATTGGCAATTTATGGTGCAACAATTAAAGTATATGGACTTAAGCGAAAAATTTATAAACATGGTCAAGGCAATATATGCAAAAGTGATTGTGAATGGAGATGTGACAGAGAATTTCTATATAAAAAGGTACAAGACAAGGATGCCCATTGTCCCCATTGTTATTTATATTAACATTGGAAGTGTTAATTAGAAATATTAGACAGGACCCAGAAATAAAAGGAATGGAAATAAAAAAAAGAAGAGTATAAATTACAAGCATTTACAGTGTCAGTTTTGGAAGCCACATTGAAACCAGATGCTCCCAAGCTGCCACGTTTTAAGCCTGGGAAAGTGGGAGGGTGGAAGTTCTTGGGGTATATGTACCGTATTTGCTGGCGTATAAGACGACTGGGTGTATAAGACGACCCCCCAACATTTCCACTCAAAATATCGAGTTTGTTATATACTCGCCGTATAAGACGACCTCCCCACTTGGAGGCATGTTTTTCAGGGCAAAAAAGTCGTCTTATACGCCGGCAAATACTGTAGTTAGACAAAATAACATTCTTTTTTAAGTTCAAGGTCATGCTATTGTGCACATACGTGAGGGGAAGTCTTCAGTCGGGACAGAGGATGATTGGGGCATGTGATGATGGGTGTAAGGGGTTGGATTTGTAGTTTTGATTATTGCAAGTAAGCTCGGAATTTTCAGATTCGGGATTCCCACAGTTGTGCCAGTTACTATCCAAATAAAAGAGAACTTTTGAGCGATGTCTGTCTCGGAGTTATTGGTTGGAGTGGGGGTTTGCTGGAACACTGACATGCAGATGACCTAGTTTTTATACTAGAAGAACCATTAGAAACCGGCCCTAGACTAATAGGGAAAATAGAGGAGTATGGAGAAGTTGCAGGATTGAAAATAAAGAAAGAAAAAACTAAAATACAAGTTAAAAATCTTACAGATAAGATAAAAATGAATTGACAAAGAAGATAGATCTTCAGATAGTTAAGAAAGTGAAATATTTAGGAATTTATTTAACAGCAAGATGTGCAACAATTAAAAATGATAGAAAGGTAATGCAACAAATTAAGCTGGACTTGGAGAAACAGAAGAACCTACAACTTTCAGTGACAAGGGAGAATAGCTATGATAAAAATGAATATCTTGCCGAAGTTACTTTTCTTATTCCAAACAATACTGATAAAAATAGAGAAAAAATAATATTGAACAAAATAATTTTGAAATATATCTGGCAATGGAAAAAAGCAAGAATAAGACTGAAAATGTTACAGGAGTCTAAATGTAATGGGGTTTGGGGGATATTGCATTGGGAGTTGTGTTATCATTCATCTGTACTTACATGGGTGAAAGAATTGATAACTCTGAGGCATAAAAGATTATTACTACTGGAGGGCCATGATCTTCAATTAAAATGGCACGCCCTTTTGTGGTATGGAAGGAATCCAGCACATAGATATTTTCAAAGACATTATGTGTTATGTGAGGAATGCTTTACTTTTAGTAAAACTATAGTAAAATACCAGTCTGGCTTTCTACAATGGAAGCATTGATACATCCAAATGTTGTTAACTTTGAAAAAATTGTATCCTAGAAAGACATTTTAAATGAGAAAGGGGAACTTAAACCAGACATGAATTACAAAACCAAGGGGTGGTCTTAGCATGGTGGCCACACCTGCTAGTACAATCAAGATATGAGAAAGATGTGAAAACATGGGGTTTCTATAAAGAACCAACAAAATTCAATAATATATTATTAGGGACAGATGAAAAACTGATAAGAAAACTATATGGTTATCTACTAAACTTTAAAATGGAAGATGAACAAGTAAAAGAAACAATGATAGTATGAGCAAAAATTTTTTGGCTACACTATAGAACTAGACAAATGGCAAAAACTTTCGGATAGAAATTACAAATTGACAATGGCTACTACATATAAGGAAAATCTTTATAAAATGTTTTACAGGTGGCAGCTGCCACCGGCAATATTAGCAAAAATATTTAAAAATATGTCCACCAAATGTTGGAAATGTAACCAGACCCCAGGTAATTACTGTGTTTCTCCAACAATATGCCTCCCAATAGGAAGGCCCAGCACTGTTTTATATAGGCATGAGGTGAAATTAAGCCCCACACCCAAAATTTGGGCCTATTTAAAGAATGCGAACTGGGGAGGAAGGGCTGGGGGAACTTGCCATTAGGAACGGCCCGCAGGCAGACTTGCCTCATCACTAGGCCACTCCTAATGGCCGATCATGGCGGAGCGCGGACAGCTCCCTACCCCTGCCAAGCACCTTTGCTGCAGACCTGAGTATGGTGCTGGCTGCAGGCCAGGTCAGTGGGCGGGCGGCGGCGGCGGCGGAGCACTTTGCAGTGGAGCACTTTGCGTCGCAGGACCTTCATTGGCTGCTGCTGCTGCTTCCTCTGCTGCCGTCGCTTTCCCTTCTGCCCTCGCCGCGGCTTATGCCGCGTTCAGAGTTTTGCCATTGGGCAAGACACAGAGCCCGGAGCTGCGGATTCTTTTGGCTCATTCACCTGAATGGTCAGGTGCTCTCCTCTTGCTCCAGCTGCCTGAACCCCACCCGTGGAACTTTTCCCCCTAAGTTTTATTCTCTCTGTCAGTTTTATTCCCTCTGTCAGTTCCCTAAGAATACAGACTGGCCAGGCAGCTTCCTCCTCCCCCCCTTCCCGGTAGCGTCTCCTCCACCCTCATGTTTCTTGGGATTACTTTGTATATTTGTTAAAAAGACATTACTAAGCCCAGAACCTTCTGATCCTATGCCGGTAGCTTGTTTTTGCTGTGCCATCACCTTCCAGCACCTCACATTTCCCATCGTTTATCCTATATAATCTGTACAAAGACCCATAATTGTTATTTTTACTGTGAATGAGCCAAGAGAGTCCGCTTGAACAATGCGGGCGGGGGGGACAGAATCCGACGAGACCGTGACCCGAAGCTCTGGGGCGGGAAGCAAAGCAGGGCGTGGGGGAGGAGAATGATGGCATCACCCTCCCGCCACCGCTTCCACCCACCGAAGCCTGAATGACTCACTGACTTGTTGTTGACGCAGCCACCGTCAAGCAAAGCGATACCCCTACAGAAGGGCAGGCGGTTCTTGTCGGCAGTGGGGTCTGTCCCGCTATCCCGCAATCAGGAGAAAATGTCAAACAAAGGCTAGAAAACTCAGATTAAAGGCCTATGAGCCTGGCTCAAAGAGCTATCGCTTTAGCAATGGGAGCAAGAATAGTGATTTCTAGCTTTGCAGAGCAAAATTGGAACAGAATTGATGCCAATTTTTGGAATGATCCACTTAGCAACAGTGACCCACTTAGTGATGGTAACTCACTTAATGACATGTCAACATTCAGGGAGGAGAAACTGAAAAAGAACTAGAAAAGGAGTCAGGAGAAGATGATGACTGGGATATGAAGCAAGAGAGGTTGAAACGCAAGAGTAGTCAATGCCACGCAGGTCAGAGTGATGAACAAGGGGATTTTACCTGACAGGTATTCTGCTAGTGAGGTAAAGGTGTGTAATGTGTGGTATGAGCCAAGAAACTACAAGGAAGTATTGGCATTACCCAAAATTGAATAAGTAAAGTGGAAAGAAGCCATGGACAAAGAAATTAAATCCATGGGTGAACATAAGGTGTTCACATCTATGACTTTGCCACAAGGTTGCAAAGCTATAGGATCTAAGTGGGTGTACAAAAAGAAAGCACTGCCCATCAATGAGGTACATTATAAGGCAAGATTAGTGGCACAAGGTTTTTCACAGAAGAAAAATGTGTACTATGATGAGGTATTCACACCAACTGTAAAGAGTGAAAAAAATAAGGTTGGCACTAGTGTTGGCAGCAGCACTTGGCCATAAAATATGGCATTTTGATATAACCACAGCATTCTTCAATACAGAATTAGAGGAAGAAAATTACATGGTTTAAGCACCAGGGTATGAAAGTAAAAAGCCTAACACTGTGTATAAATTGAACAAGGCCATTTATGGGCTGAAATAATTAGCCAGGAATTGGAATATCTGTTTAGATATGGCACTGAAGCGTCTTGGGTTCTAGAGTTGCAAGACTAATAGTTGTATATTATCCTGGAAAGTTACAAGTTGGGGATTGTCAATTATTAGCATTTGTGGATGATCTTTGTTTCATTGCAAAGGATTTGTTACAGAAAAAATAATTTGCCAATCAATTGAAGAAAAAAAACTGAATTGAAAAATTTGGGTGAAATACAAAACTATCTTGGTGTAGAAATACAAAAAACTGAGAAAGGTGGTTATGTTCTCAGTCAAAGAAGAAAAATTGAACAACTGTTGGAGAGATACAACACAAAGGATTTTAATTCTGCACCAACACCTATGAGCAAAGATTTTTACAACAATTTGGGTGAGGACAAAAGTGAAGCCTGTGATCAAGAGATATATCAGTCTGCAATAGGAAGCTTGTGATATCTGTCACAATGGTCCAGACCAGACATAGTTTGTGCATAAACATCTTAAGTCACTTTACTGCTGCACCAACGCAATTGCATTGGATGGGTGTAAAAAGGATTCTCGGGTATTTGAAGGGAACTGTGAATTTGGGTCTTCAAATACAGGTCTCTGAAGATTTAAAATTGAAATGTTGACAGTGATTATGCCAATGATGTAAAAACCAGAAAGCCTAATTCTGGGATTGTGGTATTATTTGGAGGGGCTTTAATTGGTTGAAAGTCCAGTAAACAAACAACTGTAGCCATTTCTACGGCAAAGGCAGAATGTATTGCTCTATCTGAGCTTTATTCAGAGGTAACTTGGTACATATAATTGTTAAAGGATTTAAATGTAAAGGTAAATGAAGTTATAATGGTGCTTGAGGATAATACTGCATGCATAAAAATGGCAACAAGTACACGAGTAAAGAATAGAAGCAAGCATGTGGATATTAAATATTGTAATGTAAGAGAAGCCATCAAATGTAATTAATTAGCTTGTTTCAATGTTCTTCAGAGGACAATCTAGCAGATATCATGACCAAGCCATTGGGTGGAGTGCACCATGGGAAGAATATTAAGTTATTCGGTTTTATGTCTATTCCAGTCATAAAGGGAGGAGCGTCAGTGTATAAGAAAGGGATAGCCATAACAAGTCAGCCAATGGGAACTATAAATTAATCCTGCTGAATTATTTGTGTGCTGGTTGTATTGCTGCAAATTTTTATTAGGTATAATACCAGAAAGCTATAATAAAGGGACTATATATTTAATGCTATATGTATTGACAGCAGCAAGAATTGTATTTGCGCAATATTCAAAAAATGAGAACTTCTCACCATATGAAGACATAATTCGGAAAATATTGGTCTGTGCAGAGATGGATAGACTGACATTAAAAAGATAAGATTAAAAGATAGAGGAGATACAGAGTATTGTTCAACATGGAATAGATTTTATTAATGGCTAGAGATAAGGGGTGGAGGTTAGGTGAAGAAAGATCCCTGTTATATGTATGTAAAATATGAATGTTGTCTATAAGTATGCTAGTATAATTAATATGATTATAAATAAGCTGATATAATTATAAATATTATTATAATTATCATGTATATTATTATTATTATCACTATCAGCATATCCATTGTTTTTCTTCTTTTTTGGTAAAATAAAATGCCTGGACAATGCTCTGCTTTCAAAACATTCATATATAAATAAAAAACTTGATTTTTAAAAAAGTTTCTGCTGCCATATGATCATGATCCAAATACTCAGTGCCTAGTTCATAATTATAACTTCATAGTGGGTTGTGTTACATGAATGCCACTGGCAGCTTTTCATAAACAAAATCATTGGGAAAGATGGTAAGAAAGATTGTATATTGTCCCAGTAAAATACTCCTGCTTTTTCTCCCAAGGAGTCCATTATTTCCTACTTCAGCAGCTCCCTGCCTATCTTCATTCTAACATGCCTGTGGCCTCTATAGATCAACTCATTCTTCTTAGTGCTCACCCACAGTAGGCACATGCCCCCCATGCACCTTATGTGGGACTCCTACCTGTTCCTGTTTAATAACCTGCATATCTTGGGGTTGTGATGGCAACTGGGACTGCTGTCATTATTCATTTATGATCGCATCACTTCGCAACAGCTATTCTAATCCCATTTGGCCTCTAACCCAAGAGCTGCCTTTAAGGGAAGGAGGAGGGCAGTCTGAAAGAGAAGGAGTGGAAGACACACATGCTTTATAATCTCTGGCCTAACACTGTATGCAACCTAAGGGACAAAACATAAACTATAAAGATAATGCTATTATAATTAGACATTGATGAAGTATATTTGTTTATTGAACATAAACTTACCAGTGAAGGATTCCAGCAACAGCAGCTGTTAAGAAAAACAAAACAAAACATACCACCTTAATGATTTTTAAATTAATGTTTTAAAATGTAACCCCAATCCTTAAGGGCTGTATAAAAACTTGCACAGAATTTCTCTGCACAAGACATGGTATATTTTCCGTACAATATTCATACAAGTCATACAAATAATTACATTATATTATGTATGTAATAAATTATGTATTTATTATGTATAATAAATTATGTCTAATAAATTATAATAAATTATGTATTTATTATGTATGTAATAAATACAAATAATTACATTGTATTAAATTCAGATATATATGTAAAAGTTAGAGTGAAACAGATAAAATAGATATATGCATTATTGCTTTCATATATTAGCTGTTTAAAAATATTACAGTGTCATAGTTAGGGTACATCTAACAAATTTCTAACTTCTCATGAAGTCAATTTTATATATTTTTTAAAAAGACACATCAGTATCCATGCAGTTTCTGCTATGGCACAGGAGCAAAAAAAGAGAAGGCAGGATAGACTCAAATATATACCTATAAAGTCCATGAGAATACTGCACACATACTCTTGTAGGTTGGATATATTTTTGTAATACAACTATAGAAAACAATAGTATAATTTCTGGATCTGTAACTAAAAAAATTAAGGTTACAACCAACAATCATCAACCTTAAGCTATTGCCTTTAATACTAACAATTCCAAATATAAATGCAAATATATAGTTTATTAATGAAATATATATTTATATCACTTGAAAAACTGCCAATTTTGTCATATTATTACACCCCTTAACAACAAGAATAAAGTGTCATGAAACTCATATTTTTCTGCAAGAATCTCAATCATCTACCATATGAATATATTATTTTACAAATTTTGTGGGAAATATTGTTAAATATCCAAATAATTTACTTACATTATGTCTGTGGAACCAACAGGGTATCAACATCAAAATCTTAGTCTTATTTGGGAGTAAATCTAGTCAAATGACTGATTTTTGAAAGACCCCTGTAAGATAACATTATTCGAAAATAAGAACTGTAAAATTCTCACCCATTATAAGTGTAAGCCATATTTTGCTATCCGTTTGTGCAATAAAGAAACCTGTTTCCCTCAGAGTATCTATATAAAAAGAAAATAAACATCATTAACATACTATTCATTTATAGAATTTATAAAATATATTTAAAAGAATTGCCCTCAAAAAAAGATTATTATTATTTAGAAAGCTAACTTTTTGATTCCTCATATTGAATCTGGATCTTTTCTCAGTAATACTAAATAGTTATATGTAATGTCCAAATTTTGTTAACACATACCATTTTTTTCAGTAGGATGATATATACTTAGTGCAAAAAGTTGGGAGATTTAGCTTACATTTAAGTAGGATACAAAAGGAGACTTCTTGAACTCTTTGTCCCATTACAATTCTTTCAGATAGGGTATGAAATGAGAGGTTATGCAATAATATGCCATTAATGCACAGCTGGCAAACTCGATTGCGTCACGTGACGTATTGTGCCGTATTGTGAAGTTTTTTGCCTTTGCAGAGCAGGGGTGGGCACGGCCTGGGCATGATGCATCCAGCCCACAGACTGCCAGTTTGACTGGCCTGCATTAATGGAAAGAATCTTCTCCCATTTTCCTATCCTATCACAACAAAACTACTCCTGGAGTATATGGGCACTAATATGCCCGAAGAAATAAATCTTAGTGCTCATTTGGCTTCCTGTCTGAAATTGACTTTTTTTTTAAATTTACTTTATTGTCATTGCACTTCGTAAACGAAATCAACACCATCTTTAGTGTACCTCATGACCATGAAAATAAACACAAACGCACATCCTTCACACTCCACACATTGAACCAAAAAACCCCAACACTGCACTATACAGTAGAATTCAAAAGAGCTACTGCCCTGGGATAGAAGCTGTTTTTCAGCCTATTTGTGGTTGTTTTTATTATTCTGTACCATCTGCCAGATGGTAATCGTTCAAAAAAAAGATGCCAGGATGAGATGAATCTTTGAGAATGTTTTTAGAGTTGTTCGAAGAAATATCCTTCTGGGTTCAATTCCAAGTGGGGAAAAAGACATTGGATTCATGGAAGTTGCTTGGAAAGGTTTAAAGGTGGGCAGGATTACATGCCTTGGAGTTCGAGCAAAAAAGGGGAGAAATGCTGAGAGTTCCTTGGTTTTATGCCCTCTCTAAGCTTTGAACTTCCTGGGGCAGAGTATCCTGATTGGATGCTGTCAGGGGTCATAGCTAGCTTTGTAGGTTGTATGTGTGCTAAATTTGGTTGAATCCTGCTGGGTGATGTAATCTTCCCAGGTGCCATGTGGTGAGATGGGTAATCTTATCATGTCCTGAGGGCCATATCATAATCCCATCAACCTGGAGCTGAAGGGGGGCAGGGAGCTTCAGGGAGCTGCTTTAAAGGCATGTTTCTCCTTTCTCATCCAGGGAAATGTAATATTCTGCCTTTTTAATATTTCCTAGAATATTTCATTCTTCTAGGAGAGGGGTAGGTGCTATCTTTCTATAGAGTTATATAAATTTAAAAAGTAAGGAAGTAAAGTAATTAAATATCTTTGGTGAAGGAATGGATGAGCTATAAGAGGAGAATAAATAATAACTCGGTGCTGACAAAGTAGAAACTGTAGGAAATTCAAAATATCTACACCTTGATACTATTTGGTATAAGCTGGAGCAGAGCAAAATTCTGATACACTTTAAAGATTCAAAATGTGTATCTTGTATTCTACAAAAATAAATCAGTGATGCTGTAATCTCTGCGGTGTCTGGCCTACAGTATCTCAAATGGTTGACAAAGAGGGAAGCTGGTATGTTGTAAAGTACCTGCCTCCAATAATCTTTATTATTGATATCCTGGCCTATATAATCTTCAACAGCTTTCTTTGGAAATAAAAATGATATGCTGCTACAATCCAATGTTTTATTTGAAAATATGTTAAACTGTCCAGAAAGAAAACTAAGATATATAGAATATTATAATCCTGTAGAAGAGGAACTTAGAGACATAGTTAAGTAGCAGTCTCATTCATTGACTCTTTAATTTGCCAAGACTGCTATTTTGAGAATGGAAAAACTATCTCCTCCAGTAAGATTAGTCATAATCTCAAAATTTAAAAAATTCTCAACTACCAAAACGCTGAGGTCCAAGCATATCATTGCTCTGAATTTTTATGCATTAAATTTAGAACTATATCTTAATTTAAATACAGTCCTTTGACTCAGTGCAACACAATCTCTGATATAATATACATGTAATATTATTAATTACTTTAAATATAGTTAAGAAGCTTATGATGTACCTTAGGCATCTGTATATATGACCATGTTTGAACCCTTAGCATGAATATGTTGTTAGATTAAGCCCACACAAGACTGCAATCTTGCATTTCAACTGAATATCTTTATCTCAGGAAATTAAAACCAAGTTTAGATATGAATATATCAGCACTATAGAGATAAGTCTGAAATAACATAAGAGCGGTGGCGGAGTGGTTAGAATACAGTATTGCAGGCTAACTGCTCACTCCTAGCATTCTCACCAGCTCAAGGTTCATTCAGCCTTCCATCCTTCCAAGGTCAGTAAAATGAGGACTCAGATTGTTGGGGGCAATATGTTGACTATGTAAACTGCTTAGAGAGGGCTGTAAAGCACTGTGAAGCAGTATATAAGTCTAAGTGCTATTGCTATTCCTAAACTGTTGTTGCTTTTATCAGGATGAAACCATGGGAAGTGCCCTAAGACTTTCATTGGCGGATAGTAAACCAATCAACAAAAGAAAGCTTTTCACTTAAAATGGAGAATTTTTTTAAAATATGCAAATGCTGGGAGATTTTCATTATGCACTATTAAATCAATGTTGACCCTTAGCAATCACATACAGAGCGTTTCTTCGTGTATTCCTAATGTGAACCTTTAAGTCTTCCACAAGTAGATTCCTTGCCACTGTAACTGAATTCATCCACTGGCTGTTTCTTCCACTTTTCCCAGCAATGTACTTACTCTAGGTATCTAAGTCTTTGCATAATGTGTTGAAAGTAAATAATCTGCACATGATGATTTATGTCTTCATTGAGAATTCTGGACTGATTTGTTTGATGACCATTAGTTAGTTTTTTTGGCTGTCCACAGTAATCAAAGGATTCCTCCAATATCAAAGTTCAAAAACATCAATACCTTTCTTATCTTCTTATTCATCTTTTTTTTAGTATCTTTACTGAAAATGTTAACAGTGAAAAGAACTAATACAAACTAAAATAGAGCAAAAATAACAAAAATGAAAAAATGAAATAAAAGCTAAAAGTTCAATAAGAAAAAAAAATAAAACAGGAAAAAATAAAAATATAAAGATGAAGTGGCTTCCAATATTCTTCACAACAGTTAAGTAAAATTATATTTTAACATTTCTTTTTTTAAAGTGGCATCACAATTCTCTTTTTTCCTTTTTCTCTTTCCTTCCACTTTCCTTAGAATTATACCTTGTCCAGAAAATTAAGTCTTTGCATACTGTGTCCAAATTAAATATAACAGAAACATTGGAAGTGGCTTCCAATATTCTTCACAGCAGTTAAATGTTTACATTTTAACATTAATTTTTTAAAGATGCATCATGCCTCTCTTTTTCCTACAATCTATCTTAACTAAATAACCAAAACTATAAATGACAAGTTCATTTTCATGAAAAAGTCCATAGAGGTGTTTCCAGACACCAATAAAGGTTTATATTGTCCTTTTATTAACCAAAGAAGTCAGCTTATCCATTTCAGCAAGTTCTATCAATTCCATCAACGTCCATCCTTTCCTGCATCTTCAAAGTTCAGGTTTTGTTGCTGCAGGGAACACATTTGTTATCTTTGTAGGTATAGGCATATTATGGCATCTACATATCATTTCCAAGGATTTCATGGCTGCTCTACCACATGCTTTGTTGTTGTTGTTGTTAGTAGCAAAGTCATGTCCAACCCATCGTGACCCCATGGAAAACATTCCTCCAGGCTTTCCCTCAATTCTTTGGCACTTAGCCTTCCTTATGGTCCAAATTTCACAGCCATACATTGCAACTGGGAAAACCATAGCCTTGACAATACACACTTTTGTTGACAGGGTGATCTCTCTGCTTTTTAGTATGTTGTCTAGGTTTGCCATTGCCTTCCTCCCCAGAAGCAAGTGTCTTTTAATTTCTTATCTATAGTCCTCATCCACAGTGATCTTGGAGCCTAGGAAAATAAACTGTCATTAATTCCATTTCTTCCCCATCTATTTGCCAGGAATTGAGAGGGCCGATACCATGATCTTAGTTTTCTTAATGTTGAGTTTCAAGCCAACTTTTGCACTCTCCTCCTTCACTCCTTTGCATCAAGAGGCTCTTTAGTTCCTCTTCACTTTCTGCCATTAGAGTGGTATCATCTTCATATCTGAGGTTGTTGATATTTCTCCTGGCATTCTTAATTCCAACTTTTGATTATCTACCTCCAACTTTTTCATGATGTGCTCTGCATATAAGTTAAATAGGCAAGGCAATAGTATACAGCCTTGCTGAACTCCTTTCTCAATTTTGAACCAATCAATGGTTCCGTATCCAGTTCTCACTGTTGCTTCTTGACCCACATATAGGTTTCTCAAGAGACAAATAAGATGGTCTGATACTCCCATCTCTTTAAGGACTTGCCACAATTTGTTATGATCCACACAATCAAAGGCTTTAGCATAGTCAATGAAGCAGAAGTAAATATTTTTCTGGAACTCCCTAGCTTTCTCCATGATCCAGAGTACATTGGCAATTTGATCTCTAGTTCCTCTGCCTCTTCGAAATCCTGCCTGTACTTCTGGTAGTTCTCGATCCACATACTGCTGGAGCCTAGCTTGTAGGATTTTGAGCATAACTTTGCTAGCATGTGAAATGAATGCAGTGGTGCAGTAGTTTGAACATTCTTTGGCATTGCCCTTCTTTGGAATTGGAATGTAAACTGACTTTGTCCAATCCTGTGGCCACTGTTGAGTTTTCCAAATTTGCTGGCAAATTGAGTGTAGCCCTTTTACTGCATCATCTTTTAAAATTTTGAATAACTCAGCTGGAATACTGTCACCTCCACTAGACTTCCTTAAGGCCCATTTGACTTCACATTCCAGGATATCTGGCTTGAAGTCAGTGACCACCCAATGTGGTTATCAGGGACGGTAAGCTCGTTCTTGTATAGTTCTTCTGTGTAATTTTTCCACCTCTTCTTAATCTCTTCTACCTCTGTTAGGTCCCTGCCATTTTGGTCCTTTATCATGCCCATCTTTGCAGGAAACTTTCCCTTCATATCTCCAATTTTCTTGAAGAGGTTTCTGGTCCTCCCTGTCCTATTGTTTTCTTCTATTTCTTTGCACTATTCATTTAAGAAGGCATTCTTATCTCTTCTACCTATTCTCTGGAATTCTGCAGTCAATTGGGTGTATCTTTCTCTTTCTCCCTTGCCTTTCACTTCCCTTCTTTCCTCAGCTATTTGTAAAGGTTCCTCATACAGCCATTTTGCTTTCTTGCATTTCTTTTTCTTTGGGATGGTTTTAGTTGCTATCTCTTCTACAATGTTGCGAACCTCCATCATAGTTCTTCAGGCACTCTGTCTATCAGATCTAATTCTTAAATCTATTTGTCACCTCTTATTGTATATTCATCAGGTATATGATTTAGTTTATACCTTTGTGGCCTAGTGCTTTTCCCTACTTTTTTCAATTTAAGCCTAAATTTTGCAATGAGAAACTCATGATCTGAGCCACAGTCAGCTCCTGATCTTGTTTTTTACTGACTGTATAGAGCTTCTCCATCTTTGGCTGCAGAGCACATAATCAATCTGATTTCTGTGTTGACCATCTGGTGATGTCCATGTGTAGATTCATCTGTTGGAAAAGAGTGTTTGCTATGATCATCATATTCTCTTGACAAAATTCTACCGGTCTGCGTCCTGCTTCATTTTGTACTCCAAGGCCAAACTTGCCTGTTATTCCAGTTATCTTTTGGCTTCCTACCTTAGCATTCCAATCCCCCATGATAATAAGGACATTATTTTTGGTGTTAATTCTATAAGGTGCTGTAGGGCTTCATAGAACCGATCAATTTCATCCTCTTCAGCACCAGTAGTTGGGGCATAGACTTGAACTACTGTGTTGAATGATTTGCCTTGGATTTGAACTGAGATCATTCTGTCATTTTGAGGACTGTATCCCAGTACTGCTTTTCCTACTCTTATTATGAAGGCTACTCCATTTCTTCTGAGGGACCCTTGCCTGCAGTAGTATACCTGATGGTTATCTGAATTAAATTCACCCATTCCTGTCTATTTTGATTCACTGATTCCTAAGATGTCAATGTTCAGTTTTGTCATCTCTTGTTTGACTATGTCCAGCTTGCTTTGATTCATGGATCTTACATTCCAGGTTCATATGGACTTTAGGAACCACATGCTAGTTGAAAGCAAATTGTTCCTTTGGTAATGATGATTGCAGAAGCTATCTATCACATTGATACTTTAACTATCAATTCTAAGACTGCTTGCTGTATCTGTTGTTATTAGTTTGGTTCTCTTAGTAATTAATTTAAATCACACTTTAACATTATTAGGTCTTGCAAATTATTTGCATTTTCATCTATCAAAATGTCACCAACATAGCAGCGATTGTTCTTTCTTCCTTTAACTTTAAATCCACACCCACCTTTTAATCCATTTTCCCTTAATATATATTCAGCATATAGGCTGAATACATAAAGGGTATACATGTCTAAATTCTTTGCCAAGCTGGAGCATTCTGCTTCACCATGTTCTCTTCATACTGTGACTTCTTGACTTGTGTATACATTTCATATGAGCACCATTAAATATTCTGAGATTCCCATTTTTCTAAGTATATCAACAGAATCAAAGGCCTATCTATAGCAATTTCTTTTTGGTATTTGCTGGTGGAAGGAGCAGAGGAAATATCTGGTTTGTTAATAGAAATGTTTGCCAAAGGTGACAGTGTTTGTATTAACATTAAGGTTCTGTCCACTTTGTTATATGAAAGTGAAAGTTAGGTACGTAAGAACAAGTATGAAAGTACAAGGAATGCAGTGGGAATGGCTTATTAAAGAAGTGAACACTGTAAACAAAGTATGAATGAAATATGGATTGAACACAAAATGCGGTTTACCAAAAAAATGAATTAGAATTAATAGCAAAACAAATATTTGAAAGAATGACGGAAAGAGAAGACATGAAATGTATGGTTGGATGGAATTGATGAGCTGTCGAAAAAGAGAGAAAAGGCAATATATGAATCAGGGTACAAATGAGGTGGAAACAAGGATGAGCTGCAAAGACAGAAAGGAATGGAAAGGAATAATGAATAGTATTGTCAAAACTAAACTGTTAGATATAGAAGACGCTTGTTTTATCTTTTGCCTTTTATTCACTTCTTCCTCTTTGTCTGCATCTCACATACACATATCCAAAAGTGAATACTGTATAATAAGTATGACTTCGTGTAAAATAAATCTGACCAATCTCATTTTTCCTTAAGGTTTCTTTCCCCACTATCTTTTCTATTCTTGAAGTTTGATTCCAAGACCACCAAAAAGCAAAGTTTGGGCGGGGAAAGCGGGAATCCCCTATCAAAATTATTTTCATTTTATCAAATATCTGAAAAATATTTTGATAAAATCTTTCCCCGCCCCATGGATGGTGTTTTGTGTAACTCCCCATTGATACAGGCGCCAACGGCAGTTATAAATTTCAAGGGGGTCCCGAAAAAGAGATCGGCGCAGCTTGATCTTCTCGTCTACTCAATGATTCGGACGACTCGGAAGTAAGCACCACTACAGTCTACCCCCATGTGGGAAGAAGTCCAATAGAACTCAATTCCTCTCGCCTAGTCTAAGAAGGCAGGCGGAGATCAGGCTGCAGGAAGTACATTTAACTAAGCCGAGGCTCCCGCGGCACAGTCAGTTAGCCCTTCCCTCCGTTCTTGCTTTTCCGCTCCAGACCCTATGATTCCCCCAACCCGCGGGTCTCTCACCGCGCAGCCAGTCTTGCCATTCGCCGAATTCGTGGGCCAAGCGGTCCCGCTTCGCTTGCTTCTGAGAGTCGCTTTTGGTCCCTTTCCTGCTTTGTGCTCCCCTCTTCATTGCGTGAGGAGAGGCCCCACCGGGAAGCTGCCTCCCCAGCGACTGTTGCAGGCCGCGGAGTAAGAAGACAGCGGTGGTTGGTTCGCTTATGGCGTCTTGTCTGGGGCTTCGATCGGGCTCCGCGTCTGCACTCTGGCCCTTATGCTTCTCTTCCTGAGGTGGCAGGCGCGTAGGAGAAGGAGGAGCTCGCCTGCCGCGGCTGTTGCCCCCACCACTAGCGAGATTGAGAGGCGGCGACTCTTTGACATCTCCTCGCCTAGGCCGGCCTGTTCTTCTCATTGCCCCCTACAGGCGGCCAGGCCCCAAAGGGGAGATAGAGAGGAAACTAAGGCGGAATAGTTTATAGATGCCGGACTTCGGACTCAGCTGAATGGTCGCTCCTCCCCCTCCGAGAGCGCTAACAGTTGTCGTGGACGGGTAACGGCAGAGAAGAGGCACGGCGCAACTGTCATTCGGTGCACGCGCCCAGATATCGCCGTGGTGATGGTGCTTCTCCCACGCATCTCTTGTTCCTTTTCAGTTACAGTCGCGTCCCAAACTATTGCTTGATTCGCAAAACGGCGAAATCAAATCTGGTGCATGTATTCATGACGAAAGCTCTCTTTGCTGTATGGTGTAAAGAGCACCCTCCTAATTCTGGGGTAAGAGTGTTTTGCTCTCAAAGATTTTCCGTCCGTCCGTCCGTCCGTGTGTGTGTGTGTGTGTTTGTTTGTTTGTTTTCCAGCATAACTGTGGAACGCCCCAAACAATTTCAACCAAGTGGTATGATTTACTCTCTGGAAACAATCTATAGTATTGTAAGGTCCCAGAAGTTTTCCCGAGCCACTGAGATGCCAAAGAGAGGGAGACTCGAGGAGGCTTGCAAAAATAATAGCTTTTTTATTATTTGGCCAAAGCAAAACGTTTAGGTGAATACTATATTCAAAACATACAGACAAAATGCATGTAAGGAATAGCCACGTCCTGTGAGAGTGGCTCAGAGTATTATATACATTTTATGCCAACAGAAACAAAGTTTATCCAATCAGAGACAAAGGTTCATTATTTAATGTTGGCAATGTCTTGCCCATGCCCTCCCTCCCCTTATCCATGGAGGTTCTTTATCCATGCTTTCTTATTTTACAAGTATCCCTTGTCCTTGTATATTCATGCTCCTAGGCAGCCTAACTCTGAAGCAAATTGCAATAGTGAGAAATCAGATACAAAAGGATACAATTCTCTTACAGAATGAATTCCTAACAATTGATCCCAACCTTAACAAAATAGTACAAGCAACTTCTTTAACAGAAGCAAAGAGCAAAGGTTAGATTGATTCATATCAATATGTTCTTTTATTTTCCTCCCTTTTCTTATGACAGGATGCTTCCTATCAATGGACTAGGAGAGCATTTAAGGACCACGAGTTTTGCTGGTCTAAGGGCGGGGAGAGGACACTGAGGAGGCTAAAACTGCCATCCAAGTGATGAAAGAGATAACCATATGCTGGATCAGAGGGATGAAACAGAAAGAGAAGGAGATCTCCAGAGGCTAAAAATGCTAGAAACCCAATCCTTTTCCAGTGAGAGAAGATACTGTCAAACCAGTTGAAGTCAACTGCCCCAGTCCGCACCGGGATGTGGGCAGTTTTCCCCACCTGGCAGCAATCTCCTCCATAACTTTTTCTGGACCATTTATCTGTAAACAACAATTTGTGAGATAAAATTTTCAACACACACTTCCTTCTGTTGCTGACAAAAAGTGTAAAGCAAGTCTATACTCATATATAGTTGTTTTAAACTGAGTTTGCTATTTAGCCATTAAAGTTAAAGCAATCGCAGTTTCATTTGTTATTATTTCAAGCACAACCTGTGACCTTATAAGTCTATTCAACATATAGGAGTTCTATAACTACACATTCCATCTTCTGTTCAGATGACTGGTCTATATACCATAATTATTCTTTTTGGAAGCCATTCATTATAGATCTGTGGTCTTTTTCCACATGAATAGGTACACCCAGTCTGTTACCTTGTTGTGTGGACAGTAGGAAAAAACAATACACATGCTCCATACCAACATAGGCAAACTTTCCACATACCCAAGATAAGTCATCTGTAGCATGCCAGTGAAGAATTTCATTACCTATATCCATCCGTAACCCACCCAGTCTACATGCATTTTCAAATGAATTACAAGGTTGTGTCAGGTTAATTCCAAACTGAAAGGTTACATTAAGCAAAGAAAAGACCCTTGTTTGTAATGCATGGTTTTTTCAGATTAATCATTGCATTATATTCTCCCCCTATTAGTGTTATCCATAAGAAAATTATAACCGTTGCATTAAATCAAAACATCCCATACCTTCAGGGATTATGATACCACTATCTCCTAGAACTACTGTGTCCAAGGCAGGTTGATCAGGTTAAATACCCCAATTCTTACACATTTAATCTACTCAGTCTTCTACTATTATTATATCACAAGGTTCTTCACAAGCGTATACTGGTCCTCAATGACAACAATGTTAACAACAACAACATTCAGTGATACAATTACAATCACAGAAGCAACACATCCTGTAGGGTGCAAAGTTCCATAGCTTCCCTCGGGATCTTCAGATGGAATAACAGGTCACCACTCAGGCAGGAAAAAAAAGTTGGTACTCCTGCAATGAGAAAAAGAAATTACAAACAAAACCATTCATACTACCATGACCACATCAGTTTTTGGTAATGTTTATTCTCAGTTGGTCTTCTCCAGGAACCACTTTCCACTCTTTGAGTTCATCAACTGGTCCTTTTACACATTTGTAGTGGGTCCACCCTTTATCTTTTGTTCGGACTGCTGTTTCAATGGTCAGCAGTAATTAGCAGGACCTGTCCCAGGCTTTGCTAATTTTTTCCTCACATCAGCTTTTTATCAGGACCCAAACACAAAGCTGGAACTTACGGACAGAAAATTTGGGAGGTAGGATTTGAGCTAGTAGTCCTTTGTTTCTGAAGTAAGATAAGAGGAGAGGCCAAGTATACAGTTCTTTACAAAGATATCTTTAGTTTCATATTGTGGAATTTCCAAGTGTGGTAATCCAAACATCATTTCATAAGGTAAAATATCAGTATCCCTTTGTAGCAAGATAGAGTTCTGAGCAAGGCCAAGGATAAACATTCAATCCATCGCATAGATAAATTTGCATTCCACGGAACATGACATTCCCACTGAATTCCCACACTCCATGATTGATTGAAACACTTTTGCAGAAAAATGAGTACCTTGGTTGCTGTCTACAGCTTCTACTATCCCATATCTAGGTATTAACTGTTCCAGTATAATTTTGGTGATTACTGCTGCAGTGGCTCTCGTGGCTGGATAAGCCTCAACCCACCTTGTCAAGTGACCCACTATCTTCAATAAATAAGTCTCCCCACTTGAGGGAGTTTAATAAAATCAATTTGAATACATTGAAATGGTCTCACGTTAAATGTTGCCCTCCCTTTTTTTTATGTGTAGGACTTGTTGATTACCTCTTTTACATACTGTACAAGTCACATATTTGTTTAGTTACTGTATACAATCCACAGCATTCATAAGCTTCCGAAAACAAATCACATCATATCTTAGTCCCCCAATGAGTACCCTGATGTAGTACTTCCAAAATCAATATTTGATTTTGGCAATACCCATTTCCATCAGGCAATACCCATTTCCATTCTCCAATTTCTATTGCTTCCACTTTCTCTAACCCCTTCTTCTCATAACATTAAACATTTGATTCCTCCTACTGCTGCCATCCTGGCTTCCAAGTCAGCACAAGACTGTGTGGACCAACTTATAGGTAAATTTCTAGCTAGCTAGACCAAAAGTCTGTTTCTTCCTTCTACTATTTTCTCTTCTCATCTATAAACAAATGAATCCTTCCCCCAAGGGAACATCCATTAAGTCAACCCTCGGCTATAATACAATTACCCCAATACAATAATGTTCAAGGTCCAATCTTCCTTGTAAATCTCTTTATCCTTGACAGACGGGGTCTAACGTTTTAGGCAAAAATGCCACTGGCTGTCTTTTTCCTTCCCACTTCTCTGTTAAAACCCTCAAAGCCATTCCCTAATCCAGGGGTTGGTAATGTGCAGCTCTAGAGCCACATGTGGCTCTTTGGACCCTCTCCTGCGGCTCCCTGTTGGATGATCCCATCACTGGCTGGCTCACCCCTCACCCTCCCCTCCCATTCACTCCTCACCTGCCCTGAGAAGAGAAAGGTGACAACTTGTTCCATATTCCAAGAGGTGCCCCTCTACTTGCCTTTTTTTCTGGCCCACGTTGGTGCTGTGCGTACCTCAGCCACTGGAGGAGATGCATTACTTTTCTCTATCCCAATACACTGGGGTGGCTTGCAGCTGATGCTCTGCATTATAATGGGCTCAAGGGAGGAAGAGGGGATGGAGTGAAGTGCGCTAAGTTTAAGTGTGCTGCACAGGTGCTGCAAGAGCAGCAAGCAGCCATGGAGCTGGCTGTTGTGAGGTCGGGAGGGTGCGCAGAAGAGGAGGAGGAAGAGCCAGGATTTCCAAAAACTTGCCAAGAAGAAAGAAAAGAAGTTTCTCACTCTCTCAGAAAGCCCTGCATTCTCTCCTTGGGGCTCTCCGCTATCCCTTTTGTCAGAGTATATTCATGAACTGGAATAGAGCATGGTAACAAGGTCATCCAATAAATAGGCATAGAAATTAAGTCAGCCAATGAGGACTGTTTGGAAACTGAAACTAGAAGTAGCCTAGGTGTGGTTCTATATTAAGCTCTGCTGTCCTGAAGCTATGTTAAGCTCTGAGTCTGTCTATTAAAAATGAAACTGTGAGCTTTTGGTGATGATGTCACAGAGAAAAGGGGGAAAGAGAATGGTCTCCGTTCTTAGACCCCAATGTTTTCACTTTTGGGGACTCTTTGGGGGCGCAGAGAGCTGGAGAGCTGCTCAGAATAGAGGGGAAGCCTGGTCGATGGCAAGGTAAAAGGCGATCACCTGCCACCATGAAAGGAAACTCTTCAAACCCAAAGTGAAAGTGCCTGTCGTTTGTACGGCAGACCCGAGGCCATGACAAGCTACAGATGATAAGGAAGCGAAAATAGTTTTAACAGATTGCATCATTATACCTGATTTAAAATCCCAGAGGCGTAACAGTGGTGACATAAAAGTGTGAGTCCTAAATATTTATTGAAAATGGAAGCTCCGGTGGGGGGGGGGGGGAGAATCCCCAAAAGAATTGGCAGCGATTTGGTGGAACGAGCAGTGAATCAGCAAATTAACACAGAAAAGACTGATTAGAGAGAGACTGAGAAGACACAGAACTTTGAGTGAATGAACCTAGGAGGAGGAGAGAAGGCAAGGAAGAGACCAGAGGGCACACAGAGGAGGAATTGGAAGGAAGGAAGAGGATCAGAAGGAGGAAACCTGAGATCCTGGACAGCGAAATGAAAAGGATGGAAACAGTGGGAACGACAAGGCGGCGAAAGAGAAATGACCGGGCGGACATTGGATAGAAAAAGATCAGAAGAAGGAACTAGGGATCCAGTTTGAAGGTGAGAAGAGTAAGAGTGGCAGAAGGAACAGAAAGTAGCAGAGGGAAAGTGGAAAGTTAAATTGGGATTTGAAGAAAGAGGAGAGAGGAATACCTGAGATAACAGAACTATATTGAAAGACAGTTTTTGAAGGTGCTGACAGTGAATGATTAAGTAAGACTATTGGACTACCTATTAAGTTTAAACTGAAAGAAGTTAAGAGAATTTGAAAAATACATAGATATATACTTATTGTAATCATAAAAACTATATATTAATTGCATATATTTATAGATACAGTTATATATTTATATATTTATACTATATTTATACTAGATATTTAAGCCTATACCTGTAACTATATTCTTTCTAATAAAGATATTGATTAGATTATATGATTGATAGGATTGTAATAGATAAATTACTGTCAAATCATTACTTTATTTACTGAATTATTAATGAATTATTAGTTAATATTATTACTCAATAGGATTAAATAACAGCATTTAATATATAGACCAAAAGGAATTAAGAAATATATATTATATATAAGATAAGAGTTTATTGATGAAGTTGAAGCAAATTGTTAAAAATGATAGTCACCTAACAGTTGGGTTGGCAATATATAAACCAGGATAGTTATTTAATACTGTTGTATCTTTAAGAGAATGTTGTAATTGTGATTGGCTGAGGTTCCTCCAACGGCCATAAGATGGAGCCAGAAACCTGGTTTGTTCTCTTCTTGCATTTTCCCTATTGCCTTTTGCCTTTCATTCTGCTTGGATTGCTGTGAGTCTTGCAAACTGTTAGCAAACTCCATTTACTGAACTTTGCTTATGGTACTGGATTTCATTTTTGGATTATCCCTGGACTGATTGTATTGAATACTACCTGCTTTAACCGTGTATGATTTGGACTGTTTGTTGGACTTTGTTTACCCGTTTACTGGAAGTAAAACCTACATTTTACTATTCAGTGTATCTGTGTGTTGGTTGTGTGTTATTCAACACCACTCTCACTACGTTTCCCTGAGTGCACTCATTCTCCGTCGAGCTGCTGTGAGCATCCAGATAGTGGGAGGTGCTCCAGTCTTCACTCTGACAGGCTGAGCTATAATTGAGGAACGCTCCTCCTCCTCCACGTGACTCCTCCATGCGTTCCCCCAGTTTTAGCTCAGCCTCGCAGAGACAGGCAGCTTTAACATTTCGCTCCTTGGCCGAATTGGGATTTCTCTTTAATATTGTTCAGGTTTGAATTTTTCCTTGTTTCCTCCGGTCCCTGCTCATTTGGATTGTCTGGGATATAGAAGGGGTCGTTTATTTTCGCCCCTCAGGGGGAGATTGGGGGGTTTAGGGCCCTTTCGCCCCCCCCACCCCCCTCACTCTGGTGCCTGCCGTTTCTAAGCCGTATCGTTCCTCACAGCGGCTTGTGCTGGCGCACTGCATAGCGCGTCATTGCGCCTTCCCCCCCATGAACGCAGGAGAGAGGGCGAGCTCTGCTCTCTCAGGCCCCTCGTTCTGCCTAGTTTTCGGCAGTTTTTTTACTGTTATCGAGGGGCTTTCCTCCCCTCTGAGTGAGTGCTGGTTCCGGCGGCCATTTTGGGTGTGCCTCGTGGCCGGCCGCCATTTTGTTTTTTTTGTTTTCTTCACTTTCGTTTTTGCTGCGACGATTTTGAGAGGCTTAGAACAGGACCGGCAGGCCTGTTTGAAGTTCTTTTTGGTTTTAAAGGGGTCTGTGGTTCCGTGCCCTGCTGCCCTGTTTTTAGTTCAATTGGTTGGTTACCGCAGCGACTCAGAGGTGGAGGAGAGACACCTACTTCCCATTGGTGTTGGGAGGCTGTCTCAGGAGGCCATTACGATTCTTCCATAGAAATATATATATTTTCTTCTGAATTTTTACTCTTTCTTTAGATCATTTTTGCCTGGCCCCAGCGTTCATTCGATCTATTGGTTCTTTTACAGTTTATCCTTTTTTTGAATTACCTTATGGTTTAGTTTTGGCCTATTTTTGATCCTTTTTTGTTCAAAAATAAAAAATAAAATAAAAATAAATAAATAAATAAATAAATAAATAAAATACAAATAACACGAAAACTTTTTACCAAAAGGGGACGCGGCCGAGCGTTAAGTAGCGGCCCACAGCTAGGCCGAACTCCTAGGCGTGCCAACCGCCTTTGTATTAATATTATCTTATCAGGATTTATTATGGCAGAAGAAAATCCCAGAGGTCCTTCTTTGAAGGCTAAGGCAAAGACACACCATCTGCGCAAGCGGACCGAGGAATCTTCCAAAGCCTCTCAAAGGGATGCTCTAAGGCGTCACAAGGCTTTGGAGAAGGAGTTTGATAGACGCTCTAGGGAATCTCAGTCTGTACCACCAGCCCACCCTACCCCTCTACTTCTACTCACCCTCTTCCTTTGCCAGAACAACCTTCTGTTTCTAGGCGCAGTTCTCCCGCTCGAAGCCTCCAGACCACCCGGCCTGAAGCGACTTTCACACCAACCGCTGCAGGCTTGCGTCCAGAAAACCCGTCCTCATCCATTATTCCGGACAGCATTAGAGAGTGGATGCAGCTGGCTATCAAACAAGGAATAGCAGAGGGCATGCAACAGTTGTCCAGAACAGGATCCCAAGCGATGGCACCCGAGGTCGAGTCGATGTCCGGAAGATCTCTCTCCAGACCGCCATCGCATCACGGTCAGGTACCTTCCCAAGTGGAAGCCCCCTTCCTGGAAGGGGAGGTGAGCCAGGAAGAGGAAGAAATGGGGTTTGAACCCTTCAGGGAAGAGGAAGGTTCAGACAGGGGGTCGATCCAGTATTCAGAACCATTCTTCGAGGTAGACCCCATGGAAGGGGAGATGTCTGAGGACGAGGGCATTTCCCCTGACCAGCCAGTATTCGTAGGCTTATTTAAGCCTCACTTGTTTAAGTCCTTGTTATTCAAGGCAAAGAATGTCTCGGGCCTGATTCCCCAGGCTCCTTCTGAACCATCACCGGCGATCCTGGGGGACCAGAAGACTTAGTTTTCAGACAGCCGGTCATCGAAACTGAGGTCGTTCCAACTCCCCCAATTTTTTCCGATTTGGTCGCTAGACAGTGGGCCTCTGCAGGCCCCCCTCCCACTCCCTCCAGTCAAGACAAGAGGTTGTTCAATCTCGACTCGGAGTTTTCCAACATGCTAAACACTCCGGAGGTAGATGATCCAATAGTGAGGCTAGCATCCTCATCCAACCCCACCGATGCTTTAGAAGCGCTGAAGCCGGAGGATAAGCGGGCTGAGATGGCTTTACGGCGAGTGCACCAGTCGGATGCTTGGGCCATCCGGTCGGCCACAGCTGCGTCATTCTTCACCTGAGCTTCTATCAGGTGGCTCAGGCAGTTAAGACAGCATGTTCCCCCTTCAAACACTAGGGCACATCAGGACATTGCGAAACTAATGGCCGCAGCAGAGTTCGCGGCCGATGCCACTTTTCATTCCGTAAAATTTTCCGCTAGGGCCATCTCCTCGCACGTCTCTGCACGTAGGTTACTATGGCTTCGGCACTGGCAGGCCGATGTCAAGAACAAAGCCAAATTAGCCTCAGCTCCTTTGTCAGGGGGAAAATTGTTTGGCCCAGCACTTGATCCGTTGCTGATGGAGAGCCGGAATAAGAAGAAGTTCCTTCCATCTCTTTTTCGAAGGCAAGAGTCTAGAGGGTCTCAGTCCTTTCGCAGGGGCTCCTTTCGATCTTCCTTTCCACCGGCCTTCACCCCCAGGTATCAGGGCTCCCTGATGTTCGGTCGACCTATCAGGACCCGGAGCGACTGAGGATAGAAATAGAAGGAGGCTCCTACAGGAGACCCTTCCGGGGTGCTGGGAATAAAGCTCCCTGCCGTCCCAGGCAGCCCTTCAACTTCTTATCCCATTGGCGGTCGCCTTAAGTACTTTGCCGACCAGTGGGACTTATCCACGTCTGATTCCTGGGTTAGGGATACTGTAAGATTTGGTCTCCCTCTTCAGTTTCAATCGCCTCCTCCGGAGCACTTTATGGTTTCTCCCCTTTCCAGGGACCCGGCTAAGCGGGCTCTCATGGCGGCCGCTGTCACTCATCTTTCAAATATCAAGGCCATCCAGCCTGTACCCTTGTCACAGCAGGGAGAGGGGTTTTATTCCCTTCTCTTTCTGGTCCCGAAGCATTCCGGGGGTTGGAGACCCATTTTAGATCTAAAGAGGATCAATCGCTATGTTGTTCATCACAAATTCAAGATGCACACACTTCAGTCTATCTTACAGGGTACTAGGAAGGGAGACTGGCTCACTTCCATCGATCTCTCTGAGGCTTATCTCCATGTACCCATTTACCCCTCGTATTCCAAGTATCTGAGATTTTGCTATAACAATCAACATTTCCAGTACGTAGCCCTTCCTTTCGGTCTTGCCTCGGCCCCGAGGATCTTTACCAAGGTGTTGGCGGCCCTGGCAGCGCACCTTAGACACTTCCCTATTCGCATTCACTGCTACCTTGGACGATATCCTTATTCTGTCTCCTACCCGACATCAGGCTGAGAGTGACACTAAGATTACCCTCTCAGTGCTTCAGGCTCATGGATTCCTCGTTAACTGGGAAAAGAGCCAGCTTAATCCTTCCACCCGTATAGTGCATCTAGGAGCTGTAATTGATTCGGTTCAAGGGAGGGTTTTTCTTTCCCAAGAGAAATTCACCAGTATACAAAAAGCTATCAAGACAATCAGGCAAAATAAAAGGGCTTCGTTACTAAACCTATCCAAGCTGCTTGGAAAGTTGGTCTTCTGTATATCAATTATTCCCTGGGCACGTTTACATTCCAGATCCCTGCAGTGGTTCCTCCTGCCTTACCAACGTTCCGGAAGGAGCAATTCAAGTCTCGTGGTGAAGGTCCCCCCAAGGGTTCTCGCCTCGCTTCTCTGGTGGACAAGACCGTCTACCAACCGAGGTCATCTCTTCAAGGAGCCCCAGAGGGTCACTCTCACAACAGACGCCAGCCTTTATGAATGGGAGCTCACATGCAGTCGTTTTCAGCCCAGGAACTTGGTCAACAACCGAGCGACGCTGCAGCATCAACTGGCTGGAGCTGCATGCAGTATATCTGGCTTTACGTGCCTTCCTCCCTCAGGTACGAGGCCATCACATTCTGGTTTTAACAGACAACACTACCACCAAGGCCCGTCAAGGGGGCACTCATTCCATTCGCCTCATGAGAGAGGCCGAGCGCATCTGTCGATGGGCAGAAAGGCATCTCTTATCCATCAGGGCAGAGCACATCTCGGGGGTCTCGAACATCCAAGCAGACTGGCTAAGCAGGGCCAAGCTGGACCAATCGGAATGGCGCCTGCACCCCTCCTTATTCAGGGAGGCAGCAGCGAGGTTCGGTCAGCCCGTGGTGGACTTGTTCGCATCTCCTCTCAATGCCCAGACGCCGAGGTTCTTCTCTCGTTATCCTGCCGACGACGCAGAGAATCACGATGCCCTGCGTTGCCCCTGGCCCAACGGGCTTCTATACGCCTTCCCACCCCTCCCGCTGATACCCAGGGTGATTCAGAAATTGATCCTCGAACAGGCGGAGGTCTTCCTGGTAGCCCCGTTTTGGCCCAGGAGACCGTGGTTTGCGGATCTTCGCAATCTATCAGTGGCCCCACCGTGGAGGATCCCCCTCGACAGGATCTCTCTGTCCCAGGGTCCTCTTCAGCATCCAGACCCGCAGTGGCTTCAGCTAGCCATCTGGAGGTTGAGCGGGAAAGATTAAAGGATGAGGGTTTGTCGGCCCAGGTCATCACTACCATCTTGGCAGCAAGGCGGCCTTCGACTACTCGCATTTATGACGCAACCTGGAATATCTTTTGTCAGTGGTGCCGTAAGTCGTCCGTGGATCCGCTCTCGCCTTCAATCGCCCAACTCCTAGCCTTCCTACAGGCCGGGCTAGATAGGGGTCTCTCCCCCAACACTCTGAGAAGGCAGGTCACAGCCCTGGCAACGGTGATCTCTAGCAGTTCTTCTGGCTCACTCTCACACCACCCTCGCAAAAGGTCCTTCCTTAGAGGGGCTTCCAATCTACGCCCTCCGGTGATTCACAGGTATCCTACCTGGGATCTTAATAAAGTTCTTATGGCATTAACTAAACCTCCCTTCGAACCTCTCAGGGAGGCGTCACTTCAGTTCCTCACACTCAAAGTGGTGTTCCTGGTGGCGATAACATCAGCAAGAAGGATATCTGAAATAGCAGCTCTATCCGTGAGAAAAGATTTATGCGTCTTCCACGCTGATCGGGTGGTCCTGAGACCAGACCCCGTCTTTATGCCTAAAATCAACTCGGCCTTTCACAGATCTCAGGAATTGATCCTACCTAATTTTTGCCCCAAGCCTTCTCGAGAAAGGGAAAGGCAGTGGCACACTCTTGATGTGCGAAGGGCTCTTCGTATTTACATCTACCGTACTCAATCAATCAGAAAATCAGAATCCTTATTCCTGTCTTTTCAGCCAAAGACACTGGGTTGCAAGGTTTCCCCGTCTACTGTTGGCCGTTGGATTAGGGCTACTATATCCAAGGCCTATATAGCACAGGCTCTTCCTGTCCCTAGTGGCATTACCGCTCACTCTACAAGGAGTGCAGCCACCTCGGCTGCCTGGGGTACTCAGGCGTCAATTCAGGACATATGTCGAGCAGCTACCTGGGGTTCTCCATCTCCATTCATACGCCACTATAAAATCGATGTTTTCGCCTCAGCTGACGCTTCTTTTGGCAGGCGAGTCCTTCAACAGGTGGCAAACGATCCAGAGGTGATTCCGGACCAGACAGAGTCCCTCCCGTAGGACAAGCCAGGCTTTGGTATGTCCCACTATCTGGATGCTCACAGCAGCTCGACGGAGAATGGGCGTTGGTACCTACCTGATACGCCCGTTCTCGTCGAGCTGCGTAGAGCATCCAGCCCCACCCTATTGGTCCATCGGGGGGGGGGGGAATCCCGTTTTGGCCAATGATGTTTATAGTTCAGAATTGAGTCTTGTAATATAGTTGACATGAGAGGATAGCTGTTGTCTTCTCATCTTCGTAAAACTGGGGGAACTCATGGAGGAGTCACGTGGAGGAGGAGGAGCGTTCCTCAATTATAGCTCAGCCTGTCAGAGTGAAGACTGGAGCACCTCCCACTATCTGGATGCTCTACGCAGCTCGACGAGAATGGGCGTATCAGGTAGGTACCAACGCCCATTCTCCTAGTGGGGAATACCTCAACACAAATATTTGTAGTATTTGTAAACTCTGTGATATATAAAAATATATTGAAACTGAAAGACTTAATTATTTAAATAATAAGGGGAACTTAAGAGGTTGGGTTAACTAGATAGAAGAAGACATTGAAAATAAAAAGTAGAGTGATTAGTAGGGAAAAGAGACCAATATAAGTTAACTCATAATAAAATATAAAGTGGATGGTAGCGTGGACAGAACTAAACAGAAGTCTTAGAAATATGGCAAATGCCATAACAACAACCTTGAAAACAGCAAAGAAGACAACATCTAATCCATTGTTGATAGTTTCATCTTCATCTGGTCAAAAGACAATTGAGGGAATGTTGGATGTGGAAAAACAAAGTGTAACATCTAATATACAAACAATGCAGACAACATTTTTGGCGATTCAAGAAACCATGATGAGGATGCAGGAAAATATGTCAAAAAACCATGTGGAAATGAAAGAGGACATTAATAAATTGGACACTAAAATAGGTACGATACAACAAGCCATCGAGAAAAATGAACAAAAAACACAGGCGGTGGAAATCAGATCAGAACAAAATGAGAAGAAATTGGAGCTAGTGAACAAAAAATGATGACAATGAACAAGGAATTAGAGGAACAAATTATCCATTTGAAGATGGATTGCGCAGCGTTCTACTTGAAGTTCCAGAATGTAATGGAAAGCAAAGAGGAAGATTTGGGTACCAACATGGCAGAACTGATTGCACAAGCACTACAGAGAGACAGACAAGAAATGGATGAAGTCTGCAGAATCCATACCAGTTACGCAAGACATAATAGACTACCACAAGAAGACCATGTTAGATTTGCTAGAAAAAAAGGGGATATAATATATAAAATAACAAGAGATAAACCCCTGATATACAAAGATAAAGAGATACCAACCTTGAAACAGATCCAAAGAAAGTAAGAGAACAAACAAAAGACTACAAATTTCTTGCAACACAACTGATTAAGAGAAATATAATGTTCAAATGGTTAATTCCAGAGGGGATGCTGGTATCATGGCAGGAGAAGAGGATTAGGATAGACAATTTGGATCACAGGATTTGTATGATCAAATTGTGGGAGTGGAAGAAGAAAGTAGCAGCAAGGAAGAATTAGAGACTGGAAGCCAGGAGGACCATCAACAGGAGGTAGGAGAAATAGAACAGGAAGGAGGAAGCAAGGAAGAGACCAAACAAAGGGAGAAAGAAGGAATAAGATTAAGAACATGCCCACAAAGGGATATAAGAATTAATAGAAGACAGATACCACGTTGCAAGTAGGATGATGGAAGAAGAAATTAGGCTAATATCATTAAATATTAAAGGATTAAATTCACCCACCAAAAGAAAACAAATATTAACAAGATTGGCAAAACAAAATGTAAAAATAGTGTGCTTACAAGAAGTACACATTAAAGAACAATATAGGAAATGTTTAGAATACCCAAAATTAGGAAGATTATACATAGCCTTGGCAGAAAAGAAACAGAGAGGAATAGCAGTATATATCAAATGCCTCTGTAGTTGACAACCAGACTGGTCTTTTCATGTAATGTTGTTTCCTTATTTTCTCTCATATTAATAATAAAGCATCACAAATGTAATGTAATATAATCCTAAAATACCAATGTGTTTTACTTTTCTTATACCATAAAAAGGCATGCCATCCCAATAATCAACCATGAACTGCTAATGTTAACAATCTAATATTTCTTAAAACAATCCATTCTTTTACCCACATCAATGTTGCTGCCTGGTAGTATAATGTTTGTTTGCATTTTTGAAAAAGTTCTGTTTAGCTCTCCTGATTTTTTGTGCCAATTCTTCTTTTTCTATCAATCCCATTTTGTGTTTAACTATTTCCATTTGGCTTTTAATCTCCTTCTTTTGTGAATATCTTTGTAGTTTTTCCCCAGTTTCTTGTAATTTACCGAAAGAGGCCATTTATGTTAATACTGACCAGCTGTCTCTCAACAGAGGGGCAGGGGTAAGACACCACCTATCTCCTGTCTACAATGCAGCAATTCCAAGAAGATTCCATCCACATTTGCACTCATTTGTATCAGTGGCCCCAAGGGCACAGATAAACACCAAGTGGCCTAAAGAGCTCTTAGGGAGAGTCTTAACGACCAGATGACTACAAAGAAACATGATCCTTCCACTCTCTCTCCCCATACTGACAGAATTTATCCTTTCATTGCCTGTACCATCCTGCCAGAACTGATGAAGCTTCTTGAGTGAGAAGCAAAATATCTTTCTCAAGGAAAAAAACAGTCCTGTTGTCTTTTGGAAAAGCACCTTTGATTTTTTCAGGGGTAGCCTCATATAGAGTGCATTGCTGTTGTCCAGATGAGAGATAACTAGGGCTTGGGTGATTGAACACAGGGAGTTCTGATCCAGAAAGGCCACAACTGGTGCACAAACCAAAGTTGGGCTCTTCTAGTAATATCTGCTACCTGCTCTTCAAACAGGAGTCATTAATTTGGGAGAATCCCTAAGTTTCGAACTGGGTCTGGTCAGGTAGTGCAACTCTTTCCAGAACTAAAGATATCAACATGCACTGAAGGCCATTCAGTCTTGCTAGGATTCAGTTGTAGCCTTTTGTTCCTCATCTAGGCTCCTACAGTCTCCAGGCACCATGAGAAGATAGTAACAGCATCATTTGTTCACCAGGTATGGAAATGTAAAGTTTTCATCAGACCTTAACCCATGGTGATGGGTGATTTCACTCAGCAGCTTCCTATAAAGGTTTAATAGGAGTGCAAAGAGTACTAAGCCCTACAGCACACCACAAAAGATTGGCCAGGTGTTAGATTTCTCATTCCCTATCAACATCAATTGGAACTGGCCTTGGAGAAAGGAGCTAAACCAGTGCATACTGCACTGCACTGCACTGCACTGCCCAGCCCCAAGCCCCAGCCCAAAGGATGTTATTTCAGCCAAAGGATAAGAATTAGTTGACAAAATGTCAACTAATGTAAATGGCAGTCCACCATATCGAAAGGGCACTAGATTTGGAAAGCTGGAGAGAATTACTATAAGGATGGATTAATAAATCATATTGACAAAGTAATAAAAATATTACAGTTTCTCTTGTTGTTTTTATAAAGAGTGGAAATGTGGCAAAATCACATTTTATGGAACAGCCTTCTTCCAAAAATTCATTTTGGCACCATTTTGGTAGGCTGGGAAAAATGTTTTGTTAAAAATGCTTCCTTTGCTACCCTGAAGATAGAGGTTTGCATCTATGATGCTTCATTGTTTCATTATTGTTGCCTTTTTTTCTTATCTTTGTTACTTTTTATTTTCATGCTTTATATGTGTTGTGAATATATATATATACCGTGTTTCTCATATAATAAGGCCGGGTCTTTTTTTTTTTTGAGCCCCGAAAAAATGGCTAGGCTGTCTTTTCGGGAGTGACTTAATTCCCCACCTTGCATCTTTGGGGGGGAGGGCAGCAACGGCTTGGATGTTGACCTCAGCATTGGTGGGGCACTTTGTATCAGGGTCAATGCAGGCAGCACCATATCCGGGTGTGCAACAAAAGTACTTCCTAATGGCAAGCCCCCCCACCATTCCCCCCATTTCACATGTTTTAATATAGGCCTTAATTTGGGGGGAGGGGCTTAATTTCATTTCATGCCTATAAAACATGCTGGGACTTCCTATTGGGGGCAGCCGTATTGTTGGAGAAACAGGATATATATATATATATATATATATATATATATATATATATATATAAACATATTATATGTACACAGAATGATTAGACTGATATATAAAATATGTTTTTCCACTTGCACTATAAAATATGTAAAATATATGTAACTATATATAATATCTTACTATAACTCAGTTACACTGAAAATATCTAATCTGCTCTACAGATTTATTTATTTAATGAATTTCTCAATATGGTTTAACATCTTTTCACAATGTAAACTTATTAATACAATAACTATATATTCAGTTGCTGGAGAATTGGGACTTCTTGATGATTCTATCTGTTCAATCATGTCTGATTCTCAGCAATTCTATGGACCAACTCTTTCTACTTTTTCCAATCTTGTATACCCTCTTTCAGTTTTTTTATGTCGTAACTTTTGTCAGCTTCAATGGTGTGTAGCCACCATGTATTTTGACAGTCTCATTAACTATGAGAACTTAGGGATGGGGAAAAACAATGGATTTCTTCAAAATAAAAAATGATATATCAATTAATCAGTTTTTAAAAGTAACTCTGTGGCCATTGCTTTGAATGGGACCAATTGAAATTTTATGCTTTTGCATAACATGGATACTTTTAAAACAGTCAGACCTGTACTTGTAAAATCCCAAACATAGTACTGCACTAATGACTATTTTGGCTGCAGCTGTAAGGAAGCACAAAAAGCTGCTGTTGCAAAGATATCTGCCTGCATAATGATTGTCCTCATATGTCACTTGTCAAATCTCACATAGGCTGCTTAGATAGGCAGTTTAGCATCTTTTTTACAGCATCAGACTTCTCTTTAAGACAGATCCACAGAATTCTAGTCTGTGTTGCACTAAAGGTCAATTTTAAACTGGAGAAGAGAACCAGGCTGGGGAAACCTGTCATACCCTTGAACAGTTGCTAAGTAACCAGTCTTGGGTCAAGGAGATTTGGTGTGGCCATAATTTTCTTACTTTTATTTGGTGTGAAAATTGCATCATTCTGACTACTATATGAGGTACTTTCAGGAGAGATTGACTATAACTACTTTCTGCCATCACTGTCATTAACTTGCAACATACTTGAGATTGGAATGTGTTCAGTGTCAGTTCCCACTTCCCATTTCATTCTGAAACTCTCCTTCATATCTGTGATCTGTCAGCTAGACTATTTTTGATATTTTAAAAGAGTGGTGGACCTTTGCTCAGAAATAACTTGGTTACAACTCTCGAGATTTTTCAGTTAAACAATTTCATTTGGCTAAGTCAGTCATTCTAAGTATTCTAAGCACCTGCCTGCATATCTAACCCTCACTTCACAAATTAGAAATAGTAACGAGGGTTATTTCTCTTGCTCATAAGAAATATTCAAGAAGAGAAAGAAGAAATGAAACCAGAAGAATCTACCAATAGCTTTCTGTAATTTGAGCCAATTTAAAATAGTAAGGAGAGCACTGCTTCTGACCTCATTAATGAAACAGAAAAGGAATCAGCAATAAAGGCAGCACCCTTTATGCTAACATATTTTTGTGCTGTTTCATGGACTGGATTATAGCATTTTAATGCAACTATCAAGTTGCAGCCACTGGTGAAAGATAATGAGTGTTACCTAAGGCAGGGGTGTCAAACTTGATTTCATTGAGGGCTGCATCAGGGTTGTGTTTGACCTTAGAGGGCTGGGGTGGTGGTGGCCATGGTGGGTGTGGGCATGGTGGGCATGGCCAGGTGGGCATGGTCATGGTGGGCATGACATGGGATTCGTGTCAGGGGCACCTGTGGTGGCTAAATGCTAAGGCAGGACTTCACTCAGACTCTCCCTCACTCTCATTATACTCTCCTTCCTTCCTTTTCTTCTTTTTCTTTCCCTCTTCATTCTAATTTCTTCTTCCTTCCCTCTTTCCTTCTTTTTTTCCCTTGCTCTCTTTCCATCTTTTCTTCTTCTTTTTCTTTCCCTTTCTCCTTTCCTGCCCCTTCTTGCTTGCTCAAATGCAAAAGAGGAAACATTTCTCCTTTTGTCTTTAATTTTAATAGCCCTCTGCCAACCAAAATATTTTTGGGCTGGACAGCCTCCTGCAGCACTCTGGCAACCAAAATGGAGCAGAGGGGTTCGATGCTAGTCAATCTGAAATAAGAATGAAACTATCAGGAAAAATCAGATTGCTCATAGTTTGGCTGTTTCCTGAAGAAAAGAGTTAGTAGAAATCAACTTCATTGATAAGCAGGGAAATAGAAAGCAAGTGTGGCATTTGACTTTAGTTGAATAATGTGTGTAAAAGTTGGGGAAGAAGATAATGAGCTCAGTAATATGACAAACATCTTCAAGAATGAGGGTGCAAGTTCTAAAAGTAGTCATAAAGACCTCAAGGGAGAAAAAAGAGAAGCAAAATCCAAGTCAACATAGGACTCCAGAAACCTCAGCCAAGCCACCAGTCCCTTTTCTGTGACAAGTAGAATCAGAGGCAAAGCACAAACTGAGTGGAGTCAGAACTGGCTTCACTTGGTCTGTGCCAACATGACGCTCCTAATAAACAACTGGGTTTTTCTTGAAACTTTGCTTGAGGCTCCTGCTTTTATTAGGGCATCGGTTGGAACCCTGATAGCAAGCCAGCTCTCCCAAAATTAACCAAAATGGCCAGGATTCCTGAGTTCTGGACTCTCTACTTGCTCTCCAATACCTGGGGTGCATGGAGAGAAACTCAGGCCATCATGACAGAGGGAGGCTGCTCCTGGCAACCCAGAAGGAGGCAGAATCTACTCCCACCCAGGGACTTCCAGGAGCCAGAAGTCCAAACAGAATTCAACTGCAACCATTTCTGAACATGGAAGACAAGATGCTCAGGGTGCCTGCCTCGGCAACTGAATCAGAAAGGGATGAGTGTTGGTGGAAGAGAATCCCTAAAGCGGTTAAAGTCATACCCCTCTCCCCTAGCTCCTGTCACCTGGGGAAATGCATAAGCAAGCTAGAAAGACTGGAGTGGATGAAGGAGTGGGAAGAGGTCAGACCCGATTTTCTCTAGTGGGGGCAACAGGCGAATCCTTAGAGTAATTGAGGGAGGAATTCGACTGAGCCACCCTTCGCGATGAGGGGCTGTTGTGCCACCCAAAAGAAAGGAAAAAAGAGATGAGGATACACTTGATCTTCATGAAATGAGGAGAAGCCCCATCCAACCCACCAAGCTCCAATTAACCAGCCCTAAAATCAAACTGAGCCTAACCTTAGAGCAACCCCAGGATGCCCACATGCTCCCAACCACTCAACAATGGAGAGGCAGTCAAGAACTCAGCCCTCTTCCACCCTCCTGAAGGAAGCTGAGCCCGAGGCTGCCACCAGTGTTCCCCCCCGCACCATAGGCAAACCACCCAAGTTGGGAAAATCCCCCCTTCCCCAAGCCAGAATCGATGCAAATCACTAAATGCACCAGGCTCAGGCAGATGGGGCCCAACAGGACAAGAGAGGGACAGTGTGAACCAACTGCCTTGATTCAGGGGGAAATTCGATGGGAACCCAGATCTATGGCTCTATTCTTTGACTCTGCTGTGTCCACCTAGATCAGTGGTCGGGGAACAGGGGTAAATTACCCCAAATGGGGTAAAACTGAAAATCCTGGGGGTAATGAGGACGGTCGGCGACCGTTCTCATTACCCCCAGGCATTTTATTTCCGACATTCTGTTCGCCTTCGGTGAATGCTGCTGGGATCGGGAATCAAGGACACAAATGAGAGAAGGGGAGGGAGGAAGCAACGGAAGCCTGTCCTGCTCTCTGGCTCAGCAGCTTCGGTTTCCTCCCGCCTCATTCCTCTCTCAGTCGCTCTCTCGCTTCTCCACCAGCCCAGGAAGAAACTGCTTCAAAGAAGCCGGGGGTGTGAGCGGGCGCTTCGGAGAAGCTGCGCTCCGAAACCACCAGAAACGAAGGCAGGCAGGCAGAACGGAGGATTGAACCGTGGGCGGCGGGGTGGGGGTGAACAGGCGCTTTGGGGAAGCTGCGCCGACAGGAAAAGCCACCCTTCCGGCTTCTTTGAAGCAGTTTCTTCCTGGGCTGGTGAGGAGTGAGAGAGCGACTGAGAGAGGAACGAGGCAGACACCTGAGGGATGGGGCTGAGGGAGGGAGGGAGACACCTGAGGGATGGGGCTGAGGGAGGGAGGGAGACACCTGAGGGATGGGGCTGAGGGAGGGAGGGAGACACCTGAGGGATGGGGCTGAGGGAGGGAGGGAGACACCTGAGGGATGGGGCTGATGAAGGCAGGGCCGAGAGGCGAGGCTTCTCAGCCGTCTTGCAGGGACTATCTGTCGCTCAGGGTTGCAATGAGGAGGCATTGGCGTTCCCTGAACTTGGTGGTTTTGCTGGCAGACGTTTTATTACCCGACTAGGTAACAACACCAGTTACCTAGTCAGATAATGAAACGTCTGCCAGCAAACCACCAAACTCGGACTCTTTCTCTCCCCCCCCGTCCTTGAAAAAGTGTTTCTGAGTGAAACTGGTCCCTGGCACAAAAAAGGTTGGGGACCACTGGTTTACATACAAATAGTGTATGATTTCCTTCCTTTCAAATCAAGGGGGTAACGTCGGCGTTTATAAATTTTTTGGGGGGTAAAAGGTAAAAAAGTTCCCTGACCCCTGACCTAGATCATCATGGGCACTTCTATCCATCGCACAAAGCCATAGTGAATGCCATCAACATGGGATTAGAGGGGGAAGCAAATTAATAGCTAACAACTCTCCATAGAAGGAGAGCCCCTCAGTTGCAGAACATTGATGATTTCCTGCAAGAACTAGAAGCCAGATTCGAGGATTGGGGAGGATCAATATGTGGAGGATGAGTTTCAGAATTTAAAGCAGAGAGGGAAACTCATTATAGAACATATCCGAGAGTTTAAAAGGGTCATGGGAAAGCTACCTCCCTAGCTGGAGGAGCTACTAATCCATTTCTTCAGAGAAAGCCTGGACAAGCAAATCAGTCAAGTAACTGTTTATCAGGACATTCCAAACCAACTCTCTAAATCAAAATCTAAATATGGTTCCGAGTAGCCATAAAGGTGGACTGCATGTTGCGCACCAACGACAACCGGATCCCAGAATGAGAGGGCAGCCTCCTGGCTGACAGGAGGCTGCAGTAATCCAGCCATCTCCAAGGCCAACCCTCCCCCTAGGCCAGTTAAAATGCTACAGATGCAGAGGGACAGGCCACTTTGCATCAGCTTGCATGACTCCAGCTCTGAAACCCAAGCCAGAGCCACCACTCAGGGTGTGACTAGAACAAGACCCAAGACATGCTGCTCACAAGTCCCAAAAAGCCCTCCAGGCTGTAGAAGTCCCTCTGCACCCAGCCAGGGGGAGGGGACTCTAGTTGACGACAACCAACCACCAAAATCCTACAATAGTGAGGACTAGGGCAAAAATGATGCAATGGTGAGTGAACCAATCCATCCTTTTGTCTTTCTGATACATCTCGCAGCCCCCAAAACAGGAACCCAGGGCACTTTTGAAGCCCTAAGAGAGTCAGACTGCACTAGATGCTTGACCCCATGGTCCTGAAACTGGAGATCAGAGTGAAGAGATTGGCCCATCCAATTAGGCTTGAGCAGATCAACAGGTCCCTACTGGGGAGAGCCCATGCCACTCACCTGACCAAACCAGTGAGGCTAGAGTTAGCAGACCACTGGGAATCAATTTGATTTGTAATAGCTCCAAAATGACAGAGATGTCATACTAGGGATCTCTTGGCTAGACAACTGGGCCCCGACCATCTGGTGGCAAAAGGACAATCGAAAACTGAGGATAGCAAGGTGGCCCCATCCTCCCCACACCTGCAAATAGGGACAACACCCCCACACAGGAACCCCCCAGGGCCCCGCTAGAACAACTGGCAGCCACCTCTGAACAAACCCCAGAGGCTGAACAAATGTCTGGATGGCATAAAGCAGACAGAGTAACTCCACAAAGCATCGATAGAAAGTCTTTTTTATTGGTTCATCAGGCATCCTATCAACTCACATTTATGATGAGGTTCTTCTTAATGTCCAATCCTTTGCATATCTGAATTGTGGTGTAGAAAGATAATAAAGTCTCAACGCCATGATGATTGAAGCAGCTGCATGATATGGTGGATTCAGGAAAGAGTGAGGGAGCCTCCAAGGGTCAATTTAGTGACCAATCTGGATTACAGATGTGACATCTGGTATGTCAAGATGGTTGACCTTGGCCTAGACAGATAAGAGGCTACATCTGCACAGTAAGTAAGTAAGCATAGTCAAGCAACATCCCAAACTTTACAATTCATCAACTCAAACCTCCAGCACTCCCCACCAAGTAGTCTAATTATTCTTCCCAGCCCCCATTTCTATGGCAGCCGAAAGATAAGCAGAAGAAGGATTCTTGGAGGATGACACTAGAGCTAAATAATAAAGAAGAGTCAGAGTACTTTGCAGTTGGTACAATTGGTACAAATGGTTGAACAATAGAAACAAGAATAATAGAGATAAGAAAATCTTAGGTAAATGTATAAATGTATCATAGGTAAATGTATTTTTTTATGCCAGTTCCTCTTTTCCTAGTAAATTCAATTTAAGTCCAGTTGATTTTTCAAATTCTTTTTTATGGTTCTTTCTAAATAGTCTCAGAAAGAAGAGAAAATGTTAATTGAGAAGCAAAAGTCATAGCAGGAGGACGCAGAGGAAACCCCAGAGGAAGAAAGAAAAGGAGACTCAGCCCAGAAAAGGCAATCAAGGGAACTGCCCAAGCAAGGAAAGAAACTCTTCTGGTTATAAGAAACAATGAAAATTGGCACAAACTAGAAAATACAGTGAAAAGTTGGGGTTAGAAAAAGGCTGAATGCGAGAAAAGAAAGAAATGCTGCTAAGGAGATCATCTGGTCTTGACTAGTTTTAGGCAAAATTCAGATAGATTAAAGCTGCCTAAAGTTGAGTCTGTGTAGCCTCAAGGATCCCTTCAGTTGCCTTCTCTGCCACCAAATCAGAAGTCTTCCAGTTCTCTCAATGAGTATCAGTGAAGCAAAATTAAGGATCAAAATTTCCACAGGCTTAGAATCTGTGGTTGAGTTTCACTCCTATGCTTCCCTGGTTGTGGGAGACTGCTAGGCAACTGAGGTGGTTCTATCTGCTCATTTTGTAGTGAGTGTTGCTCATCTACGTAGGCCTTGACCTATGTATCTGGGCTCTCTTCTCCCAACTCTTCGAGGTTGAAGTTGAAGGGGGCATTGTCTGCCATCTTCCGCCATGCTGCAGCCTGTGCCATCTTTGTTGCCGAGTCTCTTCGCCGTTCGGCCAACTCCAATTTGGCCTGCACTGTGGCCTAAGCTTTGGCCATTTCTGCCTGTTGACTGACCTGGGCTTTGGCCATTTCTGCCTGTTGAGCCGCTATTTCTGCCTTCTGCTGTATCACCTCCTCTGTTGCATGTAGATCTGCGTCTGCTACTGCAGCTTCTACTTCAGCTTCTGCATCCCGGTCAGCATAACTTGCTGCTTTGGAGGCCTTCGATGTGCCACTGCAACTGGAGGATGCTCTGGAGGGATGGTGAGACCCAGCAGCAGAGAATTGGCGTGAGACACTGGAACCTGCTGGTGATGTAGCCGGTTTGGGATGGAGGGAGGAGGGTTTCTTTGAATGGTGGGAAGAAGCTGCTTGTGATTGAAGACCAATGTTGGATGTGGCTCTCTCTCTTGATACTTCTTCCCTCTGTAGCGCATCGAAGATTGGGGCCTGGAGGGAGTTTCTGCCTTCCCAAACACTGTCTTCACATTCGTTATTCACCTCCTCAAAGCAATGAATGTATTCTTGGATCTCTGGGTCATCCAGGCTTGATTGTATGTATTTAAGCTTATTTTAACTGTCCCTCCACCGTGTGAGATGCTCTTCTAACTCCTTCTGCATTAGGAAGAGGCTCTCGAGGGGCAACTTGCTTTGTGGGGTGTCGCAGATCTTGACCAGCTCCATCCATGTGTCTGCATGACGGTGATACTGTCTGTTCCAATCCTCTCTGAAGCATGTCACTGCGGGTTGGGTAAGCTTCCTATGCTGTCTGAGGTCGTAGGCTTTCTGAGGTATCGCTGTTTCTCCACAGGTATGGACATCTAAAACTGGTTTTTGGGAACCGGGCTCCATGTTTACATCTAGGGTGGGTGGAGGGTTCGAGTCTTCTGGTACTACAGGGACATGGCTGAAGAAGTTGCCATGGTTCAGAAAATAGGAGTGTCTGCTAAATTTAGTACTTGAGCACGTAGGTGGAGCTGCACAATATGGCTGCTTTTAGGGTGCATTGCGTGCTTGCTATACAAGTGAGCTCTATAGTAGGCATTGTTGCTGAGTCTGAGGATGTGAGAGCAAAACGCAGGGCTGCCTATTAGTGTTGCTTGCTACAAATTGGCACAATAGGAGGCGTTGTTGCTGAGTCTGAAGACATGAGAGCAAAATGCAGGTTTGCCTGTTAGTGTTGCTTGCTAGGTCTGGAAGACACTGTTGCTAAGCACAGGTTAGGCTGCAGGTAGTACTGGAACCTTGCATTAAGTTGCTTAATGTTGCCACAATAATTTTTTAAAAAAGGAATTTTCATTGGTTAAACACTAGTTAAATTTGGGAAACTTCCTATAGTTTTAAAAAAATTGTGAACAAGTTCTTATAAAAATTCACAGACAAGTCTTTGAATTCTCTGGGAAATTTCTCCTAGATCACCAGATGGTGCTGTGGGCTGCTTTGCTTAAGTCTGTAGGGGGGGGTGAGCTCCAAAGGAATTTATTGCTTACTCGCTGGAAGAGAAATTCATCAAACAAATACGGCACTCCAAAGGTTGCATGCAGAGTTATACTTTTAATTTTTTTAGTAAAGATGGATAAACTCTAGGTTTTTTAAGCAAAAAAGAAATTGCTCCTTTGTTCATATAGCTGCTTGCATTAGCCTTGTGTCTTGGGAGGGGGCATGGGCTCATTTGCTTTGAAGACAAAGGCTATCTACCTTGGTAATCCGTTTCTATGGTGATGAGGAATGCAAGGTATTTTTATTGCTCACTTCCTGTTGCAAGTAGGAACAGAAAGGGAAGAAGAGAGAAAGAAAAAAAGGCAAACCCTTTCCAATTGCTGAGGCAGATAGATAACTCCACAAAGCATCCATACAAAGTCTTTTTATTGGTTCATCAGGCATCCTCAAGATAACTCACAGTTATGATGAGATTCTTCTCAATGTCCAATTCTTTGCATATCTGTCTTTCTGGGTAAAAAGATGGTTCTCTCTCATCCTGATAATGAAGGAACAAAGGGTGAAGCACCAGCATGCTGCTGGGGTCCAAGCAAGAGTGAAGAAACTTTCCCCAACCCACCAAGGGTCAATTCAGTGACCAATCAGGGTTTCAGATGTGGCCACATGACATGGACTACATTTCCCAAGATACCTTAACTACGTTTACCATGATGCATTCCCTTAAGGGGACAGCTCACAATTCCTAACTAACTATCCCAAATCCCATTAACTCTAAACTGTCTGGACAGCACATCAGTCCTATTTAAAGAGAAAAAAGATGGAGCTATGAGATTATGCATAGATTTTAGGGGGATAAACAGCATGCCCCTGTCCTACCTAGTCAAGGGAAAGGTCTTTACTAAACTGGATCTCAGGGAAGCATATTACCAAGTCCATATCAGAGAGGGAGACGAATGGAAAACGGTGTTCAACTGCTCCCGAGGGAACTTCTACTTCAAAGTAATACCTTTCAGCTTCAGGACCCCTCGGTGGCATTTATGCAGTTTATAAACAAGGTGCTGCATGAGCACCTCTACAAGGGAGTCCTCATCTACTTGATTGACATCCTCATCTTCACTGAGACTATGGAGGACCACATATCTCTAATCTGTCAGGTACTGAAAAAGTTCCTAATGGCAAACTTGTATGTCAAGCTGTCAAAATATGAATTTCATCATGCTTGGCTAGACTATCTGGGCTACCAAGTGTCAAATGAGGGGATAGAGATGGATCCAGCCAAAGTACAAGCCATCCTAGAGTGGTAGTCTCCTTGCACTCGCAGACAGCTAGAAAGCTTCCTGGGATTAGCCACCTTTTACAGACAATTCATCCCCTCCTTCACGAAGATTGCCAAATCCATGACAGACCTCCTAAAGACAGGAATCCCAGGGACAAAGATCCACCTCCACCCTACAGTGGGACCTAACCCGCCAAAAGGCATTTGAAACACTGAAAGAACTTTTTGCAAAAGAACTGGTACTAAAACACCCTGACCCTGAACAACTCTTTGTCATCCAAGCAGATGCCAGCAATGTGCCGGTAAGAAATGCTACGCCAAGGAAATGGCCAGGGAAAACTACAACCTTGTGCCTACACCTCCCGTGAACTCACTGACATGGAAAGATGATGGGCAGCATGAGAAAAAGAGGCTTTTGCAGTAAGATGGGCACTACTAACACCTCTTGGAAGGTGGGGAGAAACCATTTGAAGTCTGGACTGACCACAAGAATCTGGAGGCCCTTAGGACTTGATGGAAACTGTTGCACAAGCAGGTCCACTGGGTTCAAAACTTCAACTGATTTGACTTCATGCTAAAACACATCCCGGGGGGGAGGAATTTCCTGGCAGATGCCCTCTCACCATGCCCAAGTACAAATATGGGTGGGAGGATGTAGTAGACACCATCATCTCCCTACTCAAATCGTGGCCCAAGTGACCACCCACCAACAACTCTATGACCGGCAAGGCCAACCCACAAGTGATTTAACTGCGAAACTCAAAACTGAACTGGGAGCAGACCCCTGGTTCTGTGACAACTAACACAATTTGACAAAAAGGGAAGACTAGTATGCAATAGGGTGAAACTCTATGTCCCAAAATCCCTACGAACCTTAATTCTCCAGAGAAGCCATGATGTCAAATTGGTAGGCCATTTTGGATTCCTCAAGACTTTACACTTAGTGAGGAGACAATTCTGGTGGCCTGGCAAGAAGAAAGATGTATACAGTTCTATAAAAACCTGCATCATCTGTGCCACCATGAAAAAGAGATCAGGAAAACCCCTCGGATTGCTGCAACAGGTGGCAGAGCCAATGAGGCCATGGGCGGAAATCTCAATGGACTTTATAGTGGAGTTGCCAAAGAGCATGGGGAACACAGTGATCTGGACTATAGTTGGCTTATTTTCCAAGCAGGCACACTTCACACTTCATTGAATGCCATGGTAGAACAGTGCCTGAGGTGTTACATGAACTACCAACAGTCCAATTGGGTCAGCCTTCTGCCATTTGCAAAGGTCACGTACAATAATGCTGCTCACTGTAGCACGGGACTGACCCCGTTTAAGGTAGTAAGTGGTATGGACTTGGTCCCAATGCTGGAATATCCAAGGGACACCCCTCTTCAGTCAGTTTGTTGGATTGGCTGTTGATGCTAAAAGCGGCATAGGAAAGAAAGCACTAGCTAAGGCAGTGCAGATCTATAAGCAACAGGCAGACTAACATCAGGCCCCACAATAGCCATCCTAGTTGGGGGAAAAGGTTTACCTCTCTACAAAATACTTAAGGCTGAAACTCCCCAGCCAGAACCTGGGACCTAAATTCATGGGGAAAACTGGAGCTGGTAGATCAAAAGATGATGGCAATAAATAAAGATTTAGAAGACTCACTTATATATTTGGAGATGAATAGTGCGGCATTTTATTTATGATTCCAAATGTCACAGAGATTAAAGAAGAAGATTTAGGAGTGATAATGGTAGAACTGATAGCAGAAACTTTGCAAAGAGACAAATAGGAAATCTTGAATGAATTGGACGAAGTTTATAGAATCCACACAAATTATGCTAGAAGGCACAGATTGCCAAGAGAAGTACACAATGGGTTTGCACGAAAAAAAGTAAGGGACATAATTTACAAGATAATGAGAGATGAATTGATGATCTACAAAGAGAAAGAAATACAAACACCGAAGCAGATCCCAACGAGGGTGAGAGAGCAGAGAAGGGACTACCACTTTTTGACAACACAATTGACCAAATGGGATATATTGTTCAGGTGGTTAGTACCAGAAGGAATGATGGTTTCTTGGCAGGAAAAGAAGATTAAAGTCAACAATTTAGACAAGGCACAGGAACTATATGATCAACTTGTGGGGAGGGAGGAAGAACATAGCAGCAGAGAAGAACTAGAGTCCAAAAGCCAAGAAGAACAACAACAAGGAATAAAAGACAAATCTACAATACAAATACAAGAATGGAAGAAGAAACTAAACTATTGTCAATAAATATCAATGGATTAAACTCACCTGCCAAAAGAAAGCAAACATTTGTAAAATAAGAAGTGGATATAGTGTGCCTGGAGGTACATATTAAAAAGCAACATAGGAAGTGCTTAGAATACCTCAAATTAGGAACACTATATGTGGCATTGGCAGATGACAAAAAAGAGGGATAGCTGCATATATTAGGGAAGAGATAAAAGCAAAATTAATTTATGCTGATATAAAAGGAAGAATATTAATGATCAAAATGATGATAGGTCAAAAACCATTGTTATTAGTAGTGTCAGCTTTGGAATCCTTATTAAAAGCTGCCACACAGCTGCAGAGGATGGAAGGGGGGCTGCTGTTGTTCAAGTAGCTTTCAGTAGACAAAATAGATATATAACATCTTCAAGGTCATTCTCTATTGTGCATCAAGAATTGTAGCTGAAGGGTGATTGGTTCATGTGATTTATGATGTGAGAAAAAAAGGAGTGGGTGTAGGTTGAGTCTTGTGGGAAGTCTGGGAGGAAACTTTAGTTTTGGAATTCCACAGACATGTCAAGTTTCTGTTTTAATAAAGCACTTTGAGATTATGGTTGTCTCGGAGTTACTGATTGGAACGGATAATTTCTGGAACCCTGACCAGAGGTGGTATTCAACCAGTTCGCACCTATTCGGGAGAACCAGTAGCGGTGATTTGGTGTGGCTCGCAGAACTGGTGGCGACCTCTGGCTGGCCACACCCCCAAACCGGGTTGCCCCATCACCTGGTCGCCCGCTTGTCCCGGTTGCTCTCCTAGCTTTCCATACCATGTGGTGGCCATGGGGCAGCTCGTTTGGATATGCACATGTGCAGAAGCCCCGGGACATCCGCCTGCCTGCCCGCCCTCCCGGAGCATGTTTTCTTCCTTCTCCCAGCAGCAGATGCACCTCTTCCAGTCCAGGCCAGCCCGACCTGGCCAGCAAGCAGGTGGGCAGATATCCCGGGGCTTCTTGCCCTCCTTGTCGCCAATGCCTGCAGCAGCAGCCCCTCAGCTGGCTTAGCCAGGAGCCACTGTTCCCAGGTTTCTACTCACCCGTGCTTGGGTGACGCCTCTTCACTTTGCCTGAAGCGGCTGGTCCTGCCCCTCACCCTCCCCTCCCTCACCTGGCCTGAGAAGGTAAGGGTGATGGCAGGGGATAGTGAAGCAGCTGGGTCCCTATCTTCCCCTCTCTCTCCCCCACTCTCTGTGTCTGTGTGTGTTTGCCAGTCATGAGTGGAGGAGGAGAAGGGTCACCTGAAGGGACTGGCTGAACAAGGATCGCCAGCTGCACTGGAAGCATCTCATCGATTTCCATTTAACATCACCGGTGCCTCCAGCTCCAGCCACGCAGAGGCAGACGCATGTGTGTGCGTGTGCCATTCCCACCTACCCACCCTGTCCACGTGCGGCAACCCTACCCCCCAATGTTTTTGCTTCAGCCCGCCCCGTTGCTGAATTTCGCCACCACCACCTCCTTGGTGGCAGCCGATCGTGGGACCTCTATCTCCTCAAGTGCCAGCCTCAGTGTTACTCGCTGAAAGTGTGGAAAAAACACACACACACAGAGCCAAACCAGCGGCAGTCTCAGTAGTAATCCTGGTAGCGGCAGCAGCAGTGGTTTCACCCTGCCCGCAACCACCAGCTGCCTCGAGCTGAAGAAGCTGGCTGCATCGGAAGAGTCGACCAGCTGAACACACAAAACAAGGTGCCTCGGACTGCCCGCAGTTCTCCTTCCTCCTCTCCCCTGTCCTCTTTCAGGGGCTTCCCACCCACCACTCTGCTTGTTCTGTGTGTGGGTCTGGCCGGCTGCCTCTTTCCTACGCTGCCTTCCCCTCAACAATTTTGTTCAGCGCTCGCCCCCTCTCAGCCCTCCACCCCCCTGGTCAATCCCCCACCCCGCCTTAGGAAGAGATGAGTGAAAGAAAAGGGGGTGGGACTGATGCTGCGGAAGACGCCACCCACGAAGGCAGAAAAGGCCTGGGAAGAATGGAAAGAGCTTTTGTGCATGCTCTCTTCTTAGCCCTACCGACTGCAAATTCCCCCTCCTCACCTCTTCTCCTTCCCCCCAGCCCTGCCAGTGTAGTCTGCAAATCCCCCCACCTTCCACTCCATGCTGTTGCAACAGGCCCCCAAATGTTGCAGAGCTCCACCTCACAGCATATTGCAAAGCTCAATCTCTCTCTCTCCCTCCCCCTCACCGCACCATCCCAAACGCCATCGCTCGCCATGCTCCGCATGACAACCAGCAGAAAGCAAGTCAATGCAGCTTTCCTCCTTCTTCAGGTTAGGGAGAGGGGGGGAACCTTCCACTCAGGTGGTTCATGCCCTGTGGAAGCTCCTCTGTTCACCACCGTCCCTTGAAAGTAGTGAAGAGAGCTTGGCCCAGCCACAGCTTTGAGAGAGAGAGAGAGAGAGAGACAGACAGACAGACAGACACTGACACACACACACACACACACACACACAGAGTAGGAAAGAGAGAGGGGAAGATAAGGAGAGGGACACACACACACACACACACACAGAGACAGAGATACAGAGGGGGAGACCCATAGAGAGAGACACACAGAGAGGGGGGAGGAGAGAGAAAGAAAGAGAAAAAGAGAGGGAAAGAGAAAAAGAGGGAATGAGAGAGGAAGGGAGAGAGACAAGAAAGAAAAGAAAGAAAAAAGAGAAAGAAAGAAAAAAGAGAAAGGAAGTGAAAGGAAGAAAAGGGATAGAAAAAGAAAGGGAGAGATGGAAGGAAGGGACAAAGAAGGAAAAAGAAAGAAAGAGAGGGAGGGAGGGAGGAGACCATGAATGAGATATATGGATGGGTAGCTAAATACATGGAAGGAGGGGGAGGGAGAGAGGAAAAAAAGGAGAGGAAGGACACAAACCCTGGCTTCAGAAGACTCTTTGAAGCACACAGCAATCTAGGGCTGGCCTCGGAGTTCATCTAGTCCAACCAGCAGGAGATCTTTACAGACTCATAGAATAGCAGGGTTAGAAGTAAGTGTGTGCATGTGTGTCTCTCTGTGTGTGTATGTATGGCTGTCAAAACTCCAAAACAGGTCAAGTAGCTCTGGGGAGATCAGTCATAAATTAGAACACTTGCTAAGCAACCGGCCATTAAGCGAGGACCACTTGTATTTGGTTTGCTGGTCACATGGTTACCTGGCCACGCATACCCACATGGCCACAAAGACATGCCCACTCAGTCACATGGCCACAAACCCATGCCCATCTAGTCATGTGACCATAAAGCCATGCCCATCTGGTCATGTGACCAAGCCACGCCCACACAGTCATATGACCACCAAGCCACATCCACAAATTAAGCCACGCTCACAGAACTGGTAGTAAAAAAGTTTGAATACCACCACTGACCCTGACAAGTAGTGATATATGCTCTGAATGAGAATCAAGAGGAATTTTATAAAAGTATACATGAAAAAATTATAGAGATAGGACAAAGGAATATTTGTATGATTAGCGATTATAATGCAGTAGTGGGTTTCAAAAATGATTATGTAAGTAATAAAAAAATAGAAAGAAAAAGACAATTCTACCAACAGTTCTTTTTGAAATGACAGAAGAATTGAATTTGATAGATATATGGAGGAATCTAAAACCAAAAGAAAACAAATTTACTTTTTATTTCTATCCACATAAGTCTTGGTCAAGGGTTGACATGGCTTGGATGAATGGGGAATTGGGAAAAGAGATAGAATCAAGAGAAATAATGCCAAACATATGGGCAAACCATAACCCTCTCAAAATAATTTGGAGAGGCCAAAAGAAACCAAAAAGAAGATGGACACTGAATCCACAAATCTTAAAAGAAAAAGAATTTACTCAAAGAATTAAAAAAGATTTAGAGCTATTCTTTAAAGAAAACACAAAACAGCATACATCATTACAGAACTTATGGGATATCATGAAAGCAAGGAATAACAATAGCTTACATGGTGAAGAGAAATAAAGAGAAATGGAGACCACATATTACATTACAGGAGGAGATTAAAAAATTAGAAATTCAATTGCAAATAAAACCACAAAATGATCAAATTAAAGGGGAACTTATTTTAACTAAACATAAATTAAACATTTTAGACCAAGAAAACACAAGAAATTTAAAATTTGTAAAACAAAACTTTTTTGAACATGCGAACAAACCGGGGAGGTAGCTGTCTTATAAAGTAAAAAAAAAAGAGAGAGAGAGAGAGAAAAGGATAGTACAACAGTTGCAGGATGAAAAGGGAATTTACAGCATAATTTGGAAGAGAAAAAAAGGATTATTCAAAATTATTTTGAAGGCCTTTACAAACAAGAAGAATTATTGAAGGATAAAATAAGGGATTATTTGAAAGGGGAAGGCATACTTCTGATAACAGAAGAAAAGAGAGAAATGTTAAACAGGGAAATAACACTAACAGAACTGAAAAAGGCAGTGCAAAAGCAGAAAAATAATAAACTTCTGAGTCCAGATGGACTTCCAGGGGAGATCTATAAAAATATGGGCAAACTGATAGAACCATTAAATGTTGGAAGCGTATAATGATGCACTGATGGAAGCAAGGATATCTGAATCTTGGAGGGAGGCATATATTTCCTTAATACCGAAATAGGGTACAGATAATAAACAAATTCAAAACTATAGGCCAATCTCATTGCTAAATGCCGACTATAAAATATTCACAAATATAAAAGCAGAAGGATGAAAAAGTTATTAAACGTATCCATACATTCAGATCAAAATGGATTTCTACCAACTAGACAAATCAGGAATAATACAAGAATGGTAGTAAATATATCGGAGTACTATGAAGCCCATCCAGAAAAACAAATTTTTGCTCTAATTTTTCTGGATGCTCAAAAGGCTTTTGATAATTTAAATTGGCAGTTTATGATACAACAAATTAAAGATATGAATCTAGGAGACAAATTTGAGAAATTGATAGAGGCAATATATACCACCCAAAAGGTAAATATACTATTAAATGGGGATAGTACAGAGACTTTCAAAATAATAAAAGAGGCAAGACAGGGATGTCCGTTGTCACCTCTACTTTTTCAAATTAGACAAAATTCAGAAATAAAAGGAACTAAAATAAAAAAAAAAGAATACAAAATTATTTTGCAGATGACCTGGTATTTTTCATAGAAGAGCCAATGGAAACAGGAAATATTTTAATACAAGAAATAGAAAAATATGGAGAAGTGGCAGGTCTCAAAATTAATAGAGAAAATAAATTCATATGGTCAGGCAAGAAGGCTTGAATAAAATCAACAGCATTACAGGATAGTAGAAGTAGAGGTGGCTTCGGACTCAGAATGAGAACTTGATTATAATGCCGTAGCATTGGTATGAATTAAGGAATGGGTAAATTTGAACAACAAAAGGATTTTAACTCCGGAAGATCATGACTTACAGATGGGGTGGCACACCTTCTTGTGGGAAAAGAGAAGCAAGAAGCAAACATACTTTTACTGACATCAAATGAGGGTCTCTTTGATACAGATTTGGGGAAAGATTAGGAGAAAACATTATATGAAAATACCTGGCTGGCTATCCACCATGGAGGCAATGATCTACCCAATACATTGGATCTAGGTAAAATGCTTAGGTATAAGGAAATATTAGATAATCAGGGAAAATTAGAAACTAATCAGGAGTTAAAAGACCAAGGCATAATCCCTTTGGCGGAAAAACAAATCTGGTCATGTTGCCAACTTTAAAAGCCAATACAAAAATTTATGCCACCAGATAAAGACTGAATGCACCAATTATCACATTAAACAAGAGGAAAGCCTTCTACACACCAATTCGACCCATGCTTTCTACAATTTTGTAAGCAACAAACTAAAAGACTCAAGGTCTATCCCACCCCTGAAAGCACCTAATGGACCTAAAGACTGCAACGATGACGCCATTAAAGCCAACCTCTTTAACACATTCTTTGGCTCAGTATTTGTAAACAGCAATTGATCATGCCCAATATTTCCTAGTCAAACCACAGACAACTACAATGATCTAATACATATCAATTTTACAGAAGACAATGTTAAAAAAGCACTACGCAATCTAAAACCATCTCTATCTATTGGACCAGACAGAATATATGCCTACTTCTTTAAAAAGCTATCCTCTGCTATAGCCAAACCTCTAAGCATAATCTCTGAAAAATCTTTCAGGACCAGCTCCTTGCCAAATCTATGGTCACTAGCCATGGTCATCCCCATCTTCAAAAAGGGAGACCCCAATCTAGTTGAAAATTACAGACCAATCTCTTCATGCTGCGTCACCTGTAAAGTCATGGAATCAATTATTAACCAATCCATTATCCTCCACTTAGAGACAAACAACTACTCTCTAACAAACAATTTGGTTTCAGAAAAAAACAATCCTGTAATCTGTAACTCAACACTGCAAAAACATATGGACTACACAACTTGATCAGGGCAAAGCAACTGATGCAATTTACATAGACTTCTGTAAAGCCTTTGATTCAGTGGTACATGACAAACTACTCCTAAAATTAAAATCTTATGGTATCTCTGGACACCTGCATAACTGGATAGAAGCATTCCTGTCAAACAGGCAACAAAATTGGGAGTGTCCTATCAAATCCTGTACCTGTCAACAGTGGTGTCCCCCAAGGCAGTGTTCTAGGACCAACTCTCTTCATACTCTACATAAATGACCTCTGCGATCATATTAAGAGCAACTGCGTTCTTTTTGCTGGTGATGTAAAGCTAATCATCACCACCGACAATACTGCTATCCTTCAAAAAGACCTCGACTATGTGTCAGAATGGTCAAACAAATGGCAACTTCAAATCTCAACAAATAAATGCTCTGTCTTACATATTGGCAAAAAAAAATCAGAAAATAAAATACAAGCTGAATTGTCAAGATCTTGTTGATGACCCAAACTTTGTCAAGGACCTTGGAGTACTCATCTCAAATGATCTAAGTGCTAGAGCCCACTGTAACTACATAGCCAAAAAGGCATTAAGAGTTGTAAACCTAATCCTGCATAGCCTTTTCTCCGTTAATATCACTCTACTAACAAGAGCATACAAAACATTTGCTAAACCAATACTTGAATACAGCTCATCAGTCTGAAACCCGCACGACATATCTGATATTAATACAATTGAGAAAGTCCAGAAATATTTCACAAGAAGAGTTCTCTACTCCTCTACTCATTGAAGAATACCTTATGCCACCAGACTTGAAATTTTAGACCTAGACAACCTAGAACTATGCTGCCTTCGGTTAGATCTAAGTATAGTACATAAAATTATATATTGCAATGTCCTACCAGTCAGTGAATACTTCAGTTTCAACCACAACAATACAAGAGCACACAATAGATACAAATTCAAAGTAAACCACACCAAACTTGATTGCAGGAAATACGACTTCAGCAACAAAGTGGTCAATGTCTGGAATACTCTACCTGACTCTGTGGTTTCTTCACCAAACCCCAAAAACTTTAAACTTAGACTGTCTACTATTGAGCTCACCCCTTTCCTAAGAGGTCTGTAGGGGGCATGCATAAGTGCACCACCATGCCTACCGTCCCTGTCCTATTGTTTCTTTTTTTTCTTATATGTATCCATTTCATGAATTCATAACCATGCTTATACTAATACCTGTTATCTTATAATTGCTTTACAAAATAAAATAAAAAAATAAATAAAATAAATAATTATAGTTTGGTGGCCATATCTTCAGCTACAAGTGAGATATAAAAAAGTTGCAGGAGAGTATGGATTTGATATGGAGTTATAACAATTAGACAAAATTTTAATAGGCCTGGCGGAGAAATTTATAAGTAGGATGTATAATTATCTATTAAGATTTGACATGGAAGTAGTAAAAGGATGTATGATAGCATGGGCAAAAAATTTAGGACACAATATAGATCTAGAAGACTGGGAAAAATTATGGACTAAGAATTACACATGAACAAGATCGGCATCTTACAAGGAGAATCTATACCAGATGTTTTACTGTTGGTATTTGGCAGCAATGAGATTGGCAAAAATGTATCCCAATATGAACCCAAGATGTTGGAAATTTAAACAGAACCAAAGTACCTTCTTCCATATGTGGTGGCTATGCCTGGAAGACCAACAATACTGGGTCAATATATGGAGTTGGTTGCAGGAAATAGTGGAATGCCAGATAGAATTTAAACCTGAATTGTTCCTTTTAGGAATAATAAAAGGGAAGTGCAGTAAAAAGACCAAATATAGTAAAAGGGAAATGTAGTAAAAAGACCACATAATAACATTAGCGAGGATTGCATTTGCACAATGTTGGAAGCAAGACAGTATGCCACCAGAGGAATTAGTAATCCAATGTGCCGAAATAGATAAACTCACTCTAGATGTCAGGTGAGTCTCCATTCAAAATCCAAGAAAGAAAACTTTAGACTCCATAATTTAGAGAAAAGGATTTTTATTGAAAATTGATATGTTTGGGACAATTGGTACAAATGGTTGAACAATAGAAACAAGAATAATAGAGATAAGAAAATATTAGGTAAATGAATATAAATGTAAGGTGATTTGTATATGTAACAATGATGTCATAGTGTTGTTAAAAATGGGAATAAGATTTGTAAAATGTGAAAAAGCATAATATAAATAAATAAATAAATAAAAAAGTTCAGTTTTGCACTTTTATTTTTTTTTGTGCCAGTTCCTCTTTTCCTAGTAAATTCAATTTAAGTCCAGTTGATTTTTCAAATTCTTTTTTGTGGTTCTTTCTAAATAGTCTCAGAAAGAAGAGAAAATGTTAATTGAGAAGCAAAAGTCATAGCAGGAGGACGCAGAGGAAACCCCAGAGGAAGAAAGAAAAGGAGACTCAGCCCAGAAAAGGCAATCAAGGGAACTGCCCAAGCAAAGAAAGAAACTCTTCTGGTTATAAGAAACAATGAAAATTGGCACAAACTAGAAAGTAAAGTGAAAAGTTGGGGTTAGAAAAAGGCTGAATGCGAGAAAAGAAAGAAAAGAAAGAAATGCTGCTAAGGAGATCATCTGGTCTTGACTAGTTTTAGGCAAAATTCAGATAGATTAAAGCTGTTTAAAGTTGAGTCTGTGTAACCTCAAGGTTCCCTTCTGTTCCCTTCTCTATAACCAAATCAGAAGTCTTCCAGTTCTCTCAATGAGTACCAGTGAAGCAAAATTAGGGATCAAAATTTCCACACCCAGAAACCTCTTAAACCTATCAGTGCAAAGAATTATATCATACACAATTTCATTGCCTTAAGAAATTGACCCTGGAAGAGGGATTTCCTTGCAACTGGAGTTTGTTTTTACAGATTAGATTACAGATCGGAAGGGACCTTGTAGGTCATCTAGTCCAACCCCCCAACCAAGCAGGAGACCCCACACCATTTCTGACAAATGGTAGTCTAATCTTTTCTTGAAAGTCTCAAGTGATCAAACTCCCACAACTTCAAAAGGCAAGCTGTTCCATTGGTTGATTGTTCTCACTGTCAGAAAATTTCTCCTTATTTCCAGGTTAAAATTTCTCCTTGTTGAGTTTCCATCCATTGATCCCCTCCTCTCTGTGGCAGCCCCTCAAATATTAGAACACATGTCTCCCCTGGTCCTTCTCTTAACTAGACTAGCCATGCCTAGTTCCTGTAACTGTACCTCATGTGTTTTAGTCTCCAGTCCCCTAATCATCCTTCTCTTCTCTGAACTTTTTCTAGAGTCTCACCATCTCTTTTATAGTGTGGTGACCAAAACTGGATGCAGTATTTTAGATGTGGTCTTACTCAGGCTTTATAGAGTGGTATCACTTGATCTTGATTGTATCCCTCTGTTAATGCAATTTAGGATTATGTTGACTTTTTTAGCTGCTGTTGCACACTGTTGACTCATATTTAACTGTTTGTCCAACTAAGACTCCAAGATCTCTCTCACAGTTACTGCTATTAAGCCTGATTTCATCCAGTCTATATGTGTGCTTTTGGTTTTTCTTGCATAAGTGTAGGACTTTACTTTTCTCTACATTGAATTTCATTTTGTTAGATAGGGCAATCTAACAAATTGTCAAGATCCATGTGGATCTTGAGAGTATCTTCTAGGGCAGTGGTCGCCAATCGGTGGGCCTCGGTCCACTGGTGGTCCATGAAAAAATGTTGGTGGTCCACAGAGAAATGTCATCTCCAGAGCACCCCCCAAAGCAATCAATCCAGGTTGCGCAGGAACACAAGGCTGCAACACCTACATGGCCCGCAGGAACCCACCCTGCCCACTCACTCCTTACCCTGCAAACTTGCCAGCTAAGTTGCTATATTTCCTTTTTCTGACCATCAGCTGTTTTGCTATGCCAGGAGATTTAGATTAGCTAGAAAGCAGGAAATCATTGGATTTCTTGCTTTCTAGCTAATCTTTAGATTTTCGGCTCTGCTTTTAATTTTGTGAGTTTTCTTGCAAGCAAATTTTATGTGACAGGCTCAGCTAGCCACTGGCAGATAGATAGATCTCTGAATGAATCTGTGATTCTGTGAGCAATTCAATCTGCCTGCCTGCTTTGCCTGATTTTGGGTAAAAGTTGCTCTCTTTTAAATAAAAAATTCAATATTTATATAAATATTTATAATATTTACATACAAGCCATGTCCAGCCAGTCACATGACTACCAAGCCACACCCACAAATGAGGCCATGCCCACAGAACACGTTGTTAAGAAATTTGAATCCCACCCCTGCCTCTGTGTGTTTGTGTGTGTGAGAGAGAGAGGGAGGGAGGGAGGGAGAGAGAGAGGTTAGATCAGATCTCTCTCTCTCCCACCAACATCAGCAAGCCACCATCAGTCAAATTCATATTAATGGTCCCTGGGATTTAAAATTATGAGTTTGGTGGTCTCTGAAACCTCCAAAAGGTTGGCAACTCCTGTTCTAGGGTGTTAGCTATTCCTCCAAGCTTAGTATCATCTGCAAATTTGGTAAGTCCCCTTCTACTCCCTCACTAAGTCATTGTGATATGTAAAATTATATCTGTGAAAATATAAAGCAATGGTAACGCCATCTTTAACCTCTGTGTTAACCTAAGATAATTTACTGGAATGTTATGTAAGAATTTTCTATTGTTTTGTATAAAGATTACATATTTGGCAGGTTATGCTGACCAATATCATGTTAATGATGGAGATTACTGGAAATGGAAACAGGTAAACTGGATATGGAAACAGATGCTATGCTACAATAACAGGGTTGTTGCATAGGGAGATACATGGCTTGGATAGATTGTGAACCTAAGAAAGGGGCAGAGACTGTATATTTGAACCTGTATATAAATCCCAGCCTGGGGAAAATGTCTTCTGCCATGAGCAGAATTTCCTTTTGCAAAACCTTAATAATAAAGCTCTTGTTTACTGTCTCCATTTTTTTTAATCACATGTTTATGAAGATATTGAAGAGTACTGGGCCTAAGATGAAACCTTGTGGTACCCCACTGCTTACATTCCTCCATGTAGACTTAGACCCATTAAGGACTACTTATTGAGTATGGTTTGTCAGCCAGTTGCGAATCTATCTGGTGGTGATGCTATCTATTCTATGCTTACTAAGAAGTAGGTTGTTGTCAACTTTGTTGAATGCCTTGCTGAATTCTAAGTATATTTTGTCCACAGTATTTCGCTGGTTTATTAATTTAGTCATTATGTTGAAGAACAAAATAAGATTGGTTTGACATGATCTGTTTTTAACAAACCCATGCCGACTGCTAGCTATTACTTTACTTGTTTCTAGTTGTTGACAGATCCTTTTTTGTTGTTGTTATCTTTTCCAGTATCTTCCCGGGTACTGATGTTAGGCTGATTGGCCTGTAGTTTCCTGGGTCTGTTTCCCTGCCCTTTTTTTGAAGATGGGAACCATACAGGGGTGGGATTCTATTGGTTCGGACTGGTTTGGTAGAACTGGTTGTTATGATTCTCCAGAGTTATTGGGCCTCTGGCTGGCCCCACTCCTTTCCACCCACTTCTTTGCTCTCTGCCCAGTCAGTTCCTATCACACATGTGCAACATCATGTGCATATGTGATATGCCTTTAGCCTGTTTTTGCCCGCCCGACAGGCCAGCCATTGCTGTCTGCCTTTCACTGCAGCCCTGCCTGATCTGATGATCTCCCTGGGTGAGTGCAAGCTCCAACAACCTTCCTCCCCACTGCTTGCCTTTTGTTTTGCCCCTTCCCCCACCACCACTTGTGATTTGTCGCCGGTGCCGGTCACCTTCCCCCCACATCACTTGCCTTCCATCGGGGAACAGTGTAGAGGCTTGTGTGTGCTTCAGCCAGGTCAGCATCTGCTTCTCTCCTGCTGCTCCAGCTGGGAGAACGAGAGAGCCTCTCCCGGCAGAGCAAAAAGCTTGCAAGCCCCCTCTCTTCAGGAAATGGCTCCTGGGCAGCAGAGAAGCAGCCTGGTTGAATCCTGTTTCTCTCTGCTGCCCAAGAGCTGGGCCTTGCCACAGCCCTCCCCGGGCTTCCCCTGGCCTCACTAAGCCCTCCCCGGGCCTCACTGAGTCCTTACTGGGCCACCCCAGGCCTCACCTAGTCCTCCCTGGGCCTTGCCAGCCCTCCCTGGCGAAATCTATATGGATCCTCGACTAGGGGCCTCTGGGTGTCTCCCAGTCGAGGAACCGTGCTGGAGGGGGGGTAGGTCTGGACTTTTGGCATTTATTACATGTTGTCACCCACATTTCAATGTCTTTCTCCATTCCTGGCCACCAGACGTAGCTTCTGGCCAGGGATTTCATTTTTACGATGCCCGGGTGTCCTTCATGTAACATGCACAACACTTCCTCCCGTAGTTTTTCAGGAATGATAACTCTATCCCCCCACAGTATGCACCCTTTTGCAATTGACAGCTCAGTTTGCCGGTTTCGGAAAGGTTTAAAAGTCTCGTTCTTATAGTTTTCTGGCCAGCCCCTCCCTACCCAGTTTAGGATCCTGGCCATCAGTGCATTTTTTGCGGTTTCTTTTGCAATGTCAGATGCGGTGATAGGCAGGTTTGGTAATGTTTCAATTTGTAGAGTGGATGTGGTAAGTGCCGGGTCGTCGTCCAGGTCTGGTAGGGGTGAGCAGCTCAGCGCGTCGGCATGGGTTATGGCTTTCCCTGGTCAGTGGACGAGCTTGTAGTTGTAGGCTGCAAGGAATTCTGACCACCGTGTCATCCTTGGCGACAGGATGTTGGGTGTGGCTTTGTTCCCCGCTAGGATTCCCAACAGTAATTGTGGTCAGTAATTAAGGAAAATGTCCTACTGTAAAGGTATTCATGGAAGCGTTTGACCCCCATTGTAGCGGCTAGGGCTTCTCTATCCAGTTGGCTGTAGTTTCTTTCAGCTTTTGACAGCGTTTTGGAATAAAAGGCGACCGGTGCCTCTCTGCCATCTGGTAGTGTGTGGCTAAGTATGGTGCCTACACCAAAAGGCGATGTGTCGTAGGTGACCGTCAGTGGCAAAGTGGCGCTGTATTGGATTAATACAGGTTTGGACGTTAATAAGTCTTTAACCCCTTGGAATGCGACTTCTTCTCATTGGCCCCAGGTCCAGGTAGCTTTCTTATCGAGTAATCTGTGCAGTGGCTCCACTATTGTTGCCTTCTGCAGCAAAAAGACATTGTAAAAGTTAATGAGTCCCAAAAATGCCTGTAAGTCTGTTTTATTTTTGGGTCTGGGTGCTTCTTTGATAGCTCTTATTTTTTTTTCGTGGGGTGGATCCCTGCTTCATCAATGAGGTATCCTAGGAACTCGACCTGATTTGTGGCAAGTTGGCATTTTTCTTTTTTGACTTTGAGTCCTGCTTCTCTAAATCTTCGCAAGACTTCCCTCAGCCAGTCTTTTAATTGCTTTTTGTTTCCGGTGGATACCAATACATCATCAAAATAAGGGACCACCCCTTTTAGTCCTTGTAGAAGGCGCTCCATCAGGCTTTGGAAAACGCCTGGGGCTACGCTGACACCAAACTGCAGTCTGTTGCATTTGAATGCCCCCCTATGTGTTACAATAGTCTGTGCCTCTGCAGTCTCGGGATCAACCAGCAATTGTTGATATGCTTGCGCGAGATCGAGCTTTGCAAAAACTTTTCCTCCCCCCAATGAGTGTAAAAGGTGCTGGACTACTGGAACGGGGTATGCGCTTTGTTGCAGTGCGTGGTTGAGGGTGGCCTTATAGTCACCACAGATGCGCATGGACCCATCTGGTTTTACGGGGGTTACAATTGGGGTTTCCCATCTTGCATGATCGATGGGCTCGAGTATCCCTTGTGCGATGAGTTTGTTCAGTTGCTCATCGATTTTTGGCTTTAAGGCAAAGGAACGCGTCTGGCCTTCAGCCAGATGGGGGCTATATTCGGGTTCAGACTAAAAGATATAGGGGTCCCACGGTACTTGCCTAGTGTCCCGTCAAATACGTCCTGGAACTCCTTCATCAGGCTTTCCTCCCAGTCCGTCTCGGTGACGCTGTTGATTCCTGTCACCTCGACTCCTAGGGGTGCGAACCATTCGAGCCCAAGTAGGCTAGGGTGATCTCGGTCAACGATTGTCAATGGAAGGACCTCAGTATGTCTTTTGAAATTTATTTTGAAGTGTCCAAGTCCAACTACCGGAATCCTGTTTCCTTGGTAGTCTTTTAATGTCAGACAAGAAGTCTTGAGTATCTGTCTGCCTGCCTGCCTGTCTGCCCTCTCGCAGCACACTTTCTTTCTTCTCCCAGCGGATGCACCTCTTCCAGCAGGTGGGTGGGCACCAGGCCTTCTCATGTCCCTTGTCATGAGATGCCTGAAGCTGCTGTGTGCTTTTTTCAGTGTGGCTGGAGTCCAGCCCCACCAAAAAAAGTATACACTATTCTATGTGTCAGGCCCGGCAAATCTGCATAGAACAGGGCAGCGCCGGACCATTGGAGAAGTGGAGCATAGCTGGAGATCAGTAATTTTTGCTGCAAGAAGCCTGCAACTGCCGCGTGTTCTCCAACCCCACCCAAAAAAGCACAACCTGTGCTGGTCCATTGGAGAAGCTGAGCAGCAGTTACAGGGTACTCACACCAAAAAAGGGGCGACTGGAGGAGACTTCTTGCACTGAAAAAGAGGTGGCTGGAGGTGACTCTTTTTTGGTGCCAGAAGCCTCCTCCAGCTGCCTCTTTTTCAGTACAAGAAGCCTCTCCCAACCTCATGGCTGCTCTCCTCCTCAGAGGAGGAGAAGAGGCAGAGAAGAAGTGCGCATGTGTAGCAGCTGCATACGCAGTGTGCATGTGCAGCAACCCTGGGATATCCATCCAAGCTGTGCCATGGCTGCCATGTGGTAGGGAGAGCTAGGAGAGCGACCGGGGCAAGTGAATGACTGTGCGACTGGGTCGGGGTGTGACCAACACCAAATTACTGCTATCGGTTCTCCTGAACCAGTGAGAACCGGTTGAATACCATCTCTGCTTAGAAGGGACCTTGGGGGAAACGTATACCATTTCAGAGAAATGACTGTCCAGTCTTTTCTTAAAAACCTCCAGTGTTGAAGCACCCAGAACTTCTGGTGGCAAGCAGTTCCACTGGTTAATTATTCTCACTGTCATGAAGTTTTCCCTTAGTCTTAGTTTGCTTCTCTCTTTGTTCAGTTTCCATCCATTGCTTCTTGTTTGCTTTCTGGTGCTTTGGAAAATACATTGCCCCTCTCTTTCTGGCAGCCCTTTAAAAGCCTGTTGCCTATCACACTCTTGAGCAAAGCATGTAAGCCATTTCCTCCTTTCAGTGGTTCATGAAAGTACACCTATAGTACATAGATAATAAAGTCGAAAAAAGGTGAACAACATTTTTACAGAACTATAGATAAGTTGAGGCTGGGTGTGACAAGGAATGGCTGGGAGGGGAGGGGCCATGAGACGCACTCCTTGACATGAGTGACATTGAGTTGGCCATACCCGCCCAGTCACATGGCCACCAAGTTACGCCCAGCCAGTCACATGACCACCAAGCCATGCTCAGTCAGCAAGCCACACCCACCCAGTCACATGACCACCAAGCCACACCTACAAATTAGGTCCCACCCACAGAACGGGTTGTTAAGAAATTTGAATCCCACCTCATAATTTACGCCCCTAATGCCAATCAAAAAGAATTCTATAAAGCTCTATATGCTAAAATCATTGAACTGGAAAGGAAAAATATCTGTATTATAGGGAATTTTAACACTGTAACAGATTATCAAAAAGATTACAATGGGGGAATAAGAAGGGAAGGGGAAAAAAGAAAAGAGAGCTACCTAAAATTTGTGTAGAAATGATTAAAGAATTAAATTTAATAGACATATGGAGAAAATTAAACCCAGATAAGAGACAATTTACCTTCTATTCAAATCCCCACCAGTCATCGTCGCACATAGATATGGCATGGATGAGTGGAGATTTAGTAGAAGAAGTGACAGAAGTAGAAATTATAGCAAACTCTTGGGCAGACCACAACCCTCTTAGAATCAATTGGAAAGGTAAGAAAAAATCAAGGAGAAGGTGGACTTTAGATTCTCAATTATTAAAGGATGAGGATTTTATAAAGAAACTTAAGGAAGAACTAACTTTTTATTTTAAAGAAAATAATAACCTAGACACAACTATCCAAAATTGATGGGACACCATGAAAGCCGTCATACGGGGAATTATAAATATCTTACACTGCATAAAAAATAAAGAAAAACATGCTCAACAAAACAATTTATATCAAACAATCAAGAAACTAGAATCCGAATTACAGGACATGCCACAAAATGTTAAATTACAAGAACAATTGATTCTCTATAAACATAAACTCAACTTAGTTGAACAGGAAGAATTGATTAGAAACTTGAAAGTAACTAAGCAAATATACTATGAACAAGCAAACAAGCCTGGTAGATGGCTGTCTTATAAGCTCAAAAAAGAGAAAGAGAAAAGAACCATCTACCAACTACAAGATGAAAGTGGAAATTATCAACATATAATAGAGAAGAAAAAAGAGATTGCACATAAATATTTTGAGAAACTGTATAAGAAAGAGAGAGTAGATGAAGATCAGATAAGGGAATATCTAAGAGGAAAAAGAACTCGAGAAATTAACGATGAGATGAAAGAATTTTTGACGAAGGACATATCTATGACAGAATTAAAACAAGCAATTAGAACTCAGAAAAGTAAAAAAAAAACCAGGCCCTGATGGCTTCCCAGCAGAATTTTATAGAGTGGTAGAAGAACAAGTGGGACCAATAATGGTGGATTTATATAACGAGATATTATTATCTGCTAAAATGCCAGACACGTGGCGAGAATCATTAATTTCGCTAATCCTGAAGGGGGACTCAGATGCCAGAATGATACAAAACTATAGACCAATTTCTTTGCTGAATGTAGATTATAAAATATTTACTACCATTATTGCTACTAGATTAAAGAAAATTCTGAATGATTACATACTTCCAGACCAAAATGGATTTCTCCCAAATAGACAAATTAGGAACAATTTAAGAATAATAATGAATAGTCTGGAATATTATGAAGCCCACCTGGAGAAACAGGTAGCCCTTGTTTTCTTGGATGCTCAAAAGGCTTTTGACAACCTTAATTGGCGATTTTTGATTCAGCAAATTTATGACATGAATTTCGGCATCAAATTTGAGAATATTATAACAGCAATTTATTCAGTACAAAAAGCAAATATCATAATAAATGGAGAAAATACCCAAACTTTAAATATAGAGAAAGGAGTCTGACAAGGTTGTCCACTGTCCCTTCTGCTCTTCATATTATCATTAGAAGTACTATTAGAAAGAATGAGGCAAAATCCTGAAATAAAAGGATTGAAAACTAGAAATGAAGAATATAAACTGTAAGCATTTGCAGATGATATGGCTTTTATTATTGAAGACCCAATAGAAAAAGGACAAATATTAATTAAGGAATCAGAAAGATATGGAGCGGTGGCAGGATTGAAAATTAATAGACAGAAAATGAAACTTTTAGCAAAAAAAATTAACAGAACTACAAACAATAGAATTAGAAAGAGTACTCGGACTTCAAACAACAAGAAAAATTAAATACCTGGGAATATGGCTGGCAGCACACTGTAAAGCGATAAAGGAGAATAATTATAATAAGCTATTACAAGAAACAAAAAAAGACTTAGAATTATGGACGAAAATGCAACTGTCATTACTAGGAAGAATAGCAGCCATAAAAATGTCTATATTACCAAAATTTCTTTATCTATTCCAAACCATTCCAGTTAAATTAGAAAATACCTTTTTCGATAATCTTAATAAAATAACAGCAAAATTTATTTGGCAGGGTAAAAACCCCAGAATAAAAATGAAACTACTGCAAGATATGAAGAGCAGAGTAGGCTTTGGATTGCCAAATTGGGAATTATATTATAGTGCAGCAACATTAGTTTGGCTAAAGATTGGATTAATTTAAAGAATAAAAGAATATTAGCTATAGAAGGTCATGATCTTCAAAGAGGATGGCATGCCTTTCTTTGGGACATAGGACCCACCAAACAAAAATATTTCCACAGACATCTGATTAGAGATTTGCTGATATACAACTGAATCAAAGTTAAAAAGAAACACTATATAAAAATTCCAATCTGGCTATCTACAATGGAAGTGACGATCCACCCAAATAATTTAGACCTGACCAAAATGTTAAAGTATAAAGATTTATTGGATACACACAGAAACTTCAAAACAATACAGGAGCTCCAAGAACAAGGGCTACGAGTAGACTGGTGGGTTTATCTTCAAATACAAAGCCGATATAAAAAGGACGTAAAGGAGTATGGAATATACTTGAAACCTCAACATTTAGACAAAATCTTATTAGACAAAATCTTATTACCAGATTAAAAAAATATTACCAAAATTTACAAGTATCTCCTAGAGGTAGATTTAGAAGAAGTAGTGAATGGATGTATGATTGCATGGGGTCAAAATATTGGTCATAACATAAAGTTATCAGACTGGGAGACTGTGTGGAATAGAAATCACACATTAACAAAATCAGCAGCATACAAAGAAAATGCATATAAAATGTTCTATATAAAATGCACTTACCCCCTTCGAGATTAGCGAAAATGTACCCTAAAATTAGTCCTATATGTTGGAAATGTAAAAAAAAAAGAAGAAGAGGGAACATATTATCATATGTGGTGGTCTTGCCCAGTGGCTCGAAAATATTGGCTCAAAATCAAAAAATGGCTACAGGAAATCACCAATGAACAATTAGACCTAGAACCAGAACTCTTCCTATTGGGGATCTTAAAACAAAAACAAAAAACGTAAAGAGCACAAAATACTTATTATTACGCATATTGACTGCTGCCAGGATCGCCTTTGCCCAATGTTGGAAACAGCCTTATAAACCCGTAGAGGAACTGGTTATACAAAAAGTTATGAATTGTGCTGAAATGGATAAATTAACGCTGAGTTTAAAAGATAAGGAAGCTTCAATATTTTATAAGGTATGGGAACCATGGTATAGCTAGATAGATCGGAGACAGATTAAGGATAGGTAATTATTAAAAATAGAATATAGATAGAATAAGAATATAATTATGCACAAATTAATACCTGTAAAGATTGCACAAATGATTGTTATATGATAAGCACCACAAATAGCTGTTATTGAGTGATATATTTTTTATGTTTTTAATGTAATAAAAATTCAATAAAGTTTATTTTTTAAAAAAAGAAATTTGAATCCCACCCCTGGAACCACATCAGCTCTTTTCCAGTCCTCTGATAGGTTCCCTGGTGCTCCACGATTTTTGAAAGATGTGGTGCAATGGTTCTGAGTTGATATCTGTGAGCTCCTTTAGAACTCTGGGATGTAATTCATCAAGTCCTGGTGATTTGTATTCATCAAGATCAGATAGATGTTTCTCTTACTATTTTTTTTTTTGCTTATTTTAATTTTAATTTTTAATCTGTCTTTTACAGTTACATTTTTGGTAGGATGGGCTTTAGTTTCTTTTTGCGTGAAGACTGATGCAAAGAATGAATTAAGCAGCTCTGCTTTCTCTCTGTTGTCTCTTACTTCCTTGCCATATTCTCTCTTTAGTGGACTGACTATTTCCTTGGTTTTTTCTTGTTATTTATATGTTGGAAGAAACTCTTTTTTTTATTATTATCTTTGACTTTTGTTGCAAGTCTCTGTTCATTCTGAGCCTGACTTTGTCTTTGCAGATTCTGGCTATCTGCTGATATTCTGCCTTAGTTGTATGTCCTTCTTTCCATTTTTTGTACTTGTCCTTTTTATCTTTCACTTTGTCAGAGAGATCTTTGTGCTGGTTTCTTCTTGCATTTCTTGTTTTTCTTTCTCAGTGGTATTTTGCTGGTCTAGGCTTTTATGATTGTACTTTTCAGACTTTCCCAAGATTTTTGAGTTGTTTTCCCCTTTAGGATTTTCATCCAAGGAAACTTTCCCAAGTTCTCTCTGAATTTATTAAAATCAGCTATTTTAAAGTCTAAGACTTATCATTATGTTCTATTGCTTGTGTTTGCATTATGTTGAATTCTAGTATGACATGGTCACTCTCACCCAAGGTTCCTGCAGTTTCACTCCATCACTTCTTCTGTGTTTGTAAGAATTAGGTCTAGTATGGCTGTCCCTGTCAGATCCATGTATCTGTCATTTCTTCAATGGAAGAAGAAAGGGGGGGGGGGGCTGATAAATCCTTCTTGATGTAACCTGAATATATTTAATCTTATATTGAATTTGTACAACCTACACATGATACAATGGAGGAATGAGATCCAGATGGCCGGAACCTATCACCTCTGAGAGAGACAGCCAGGAGATGAAGAGACCATAAAAATTCCACAGTGAGATGTCTTGGAAAACTCTGGAAAAGATCGTTCTAAAAAGGGGTGGGAGAATTAGGTATTCCCTGGGAAACTATGAAGAAGATCGTTTTAAAAAGAGGGTGGGTGGAATTAACATGTTGGCTCTTTGTTTTACTAAATACACATCAAGATTAGGGGAGGGGTTTTAAACTCCCTTATCTATCTCTGCATGCCTGAGAGACCTTAGATGCTGTTTTTAACATGAATTGTCTCATCTCAATAAAGGATTCCTTTTGATACGTTTTGATACGTTTTCAGAAGTTCATTCTAGTTGATTGAACGGGAAAAGTTCTGTAGCCTGACAGTCCCTCTAGTTCCCTCCTCTATCTTTTGGACAACAAAGTTGTCAGCTAGGTTGCTATTTGATTTCTCATTGGTGCACTATTAGTTTTCCAATTGATATCAGGTTAATTGATGTCCCCCATTACTATTGTAATGTGTTTCCTACATATATTTTTTCAGTTGGTTGGCAAAAAGACATCTATTTTTTCTGCTTGATTGGGTTGCTATAATATACACCTAAGGCCATGTCATTCTTTTTTTCTTTTATATTGACCTATATGCATTCTAGGAGGTTTTTTGACTTTGGCTTCAAGCATTTCTGTAGCAATGTAGTGGTCCTTTACATATAGCGCAAGTCCACCTCCTCTTTTATGGGGTCTAGTTTTTTTTTTGAACAGTTTGTATCCTTCTATCAGTATGTTCCAATCATTGGTTTCATCCCACCAAGTTTCTGTTATTCCAACTATATCATATCTACCTTCATGTATTAATAGTTCAAGTTCACCCGGTTTGTTCCCGAGACTTTATGCGTTTGTATATATGCACTTGAGATCTTTATGTCTGACTTTGGGTATGCTCCCTATGTCTCTTATTTGGTGTTTGAGTTTGTCTTCCTTCCCATCCCTCCTTACTTCATTATTTGACTTGTTTTCTAGGGGCTTTTGCTTGGAATTAAATCCTCAAGATCTTAAAGATTGGTCACCCTTCCCCACACACACACACTCCCCTCGCCGCGAGGCTGCTTCTATCGGCAGACAAAAGCTCCCTTGAAGGCAGAGTCCCCAGCCGCTTCAGGGCGGCGTGGCTGCCCATGTCCCCTCGCCTTTAGGCAGTCTCTTTTGGGCGATGGAAGCTCCCCAAGTGCAGTCACCAGCCACTTCGATCAGCCAGTTGAAGCGACCTCGCGGCGAGGGGAGTGTGTGTGTGCGCTCACCCCGAGGCCGCTTCTACCGGCCGATCGAAGTGGCTGGCAACTGCACTTGGGGAGCTTCCATCACCCGAAAGAGACTGCCTAAAGATGAGGGGACATGGGCAGCTACGCCACTCCCTGAAGCGGCTGGGGACTCTGCCTTCAGGGAGCTTCTATTGGCTATCGGGGTATTCTAGCCTACGCTACCTGCAGAGCACTCCTAAAGGCAAGTTTTCTCCCCATCCCCCCCGCTCTTCCCCCCCATTTCTCTTCACCTCGTGTAGTTCTAACGAATGATGTGAGAAATGGCGGGGAAACACATGGTTTAAATAGGCCAAAATTTGGGGGGTGGGGCTTAATTTCACCTCATGCCTAGAAATCATGCTGGGCCTTCCTATTGGTGGAGGCTGTATTGTTGGAGAAACACAGTATTTATCACAGAAGCATTTGATGGTGCTTCTTTACTATGTTTCTGAATGTTTCTTCTAGTGAGAATCCATGAAATTGATTGTTCAGCACCAGTGGGGCTGCGACAGAGCGGGTTGGTTTGGACAGGAGTTTTGTACTAGGTTTGTGTTTTTTTCTATGAGTAACATGTTTCCATCTGTCTTCTTCCTCTAAGGGGTCAATTCTTTTAGAAGTTGTTGGATCATTATTATGTTCAATTTGGGCATATTCTTTTTGCAAGGTTTCTCATTTTGTCAGTTGAGTTTCAGAGTGGTTAGTGTTTCAACTAGATCCTTTACTTTTCTTCTAGTAACTTGATTAGTTTACATTTGGTACATATATAGTTTGGGTCTTCTATGGGCATAAGTGTACATATAGTATCAGTTTCTTCTTCCATGAGGGGATTTTAAAAAATTGAAAGTGTAGAAAGTTTTACCACAGATTTTTAAAAATATCCAATTTGAAATATAGATATTCTAACAGGTCATTTAAGTTTCAAATGGGGGGGTGAGAAATGTAGCTAAAAGTTTAAGGTTCTAGCAGTTAAAGAATGTCTAGTTTAAGGATTTAAAGTTCTATAGTTCAAAATTGTCTAGTTTAAAAATTTGAAGTTTTAGCAGATCATTTAGATTGTTCAATTTAAAAAATTTCAGTGTTGAGTGGGCTTAAGTGCGAGGTTCATTCTTAGCCTGTAATGGAATGTTCTATAATTACCCCTGTCCTTCCTTCCTTGTTACGATCCTTTCACTCCCTGCCTTCTTGTTGGCTTAATTTATCTCTTTCTTCTCTGCCTTTATATGTTCCTTACTTGCTATTGTCTATTCACCTTTGATTTTTTTAGCCTTATGTCCTGTGTCATCTTTTTATCCTCCTTTCCTACTTGCTTTGCCTGCCACTACTGGATATTCAGCTCTTCCTGCTTTTCTCAGTTCATGGTGCTTCCCCCTCCCTTGCCTGTCGTTCTCTCTCCTGCTCTATTGCCATTCTCAGTCACTGGTCCACTGATGCCCTTTGCTGAAATATTCCACCAACACTGACAGCCTCTGGTTGCACCAATGCTCTCCCATTGCTTTCCACGCTCCTCTCAGGATTTGCTTCGCTGTGTTGCCCCTTGCTGCCAGCTCTTCCATCTGCCGTGCTGCTGCTGCTGCTGGCTCTCCAGCCATGTGACTCCCATTTGTGCTGCTTCTCGCAGCAAACAGGACCACCTGGATGGCCTACAGTGAACTCATCTCTTGTCTCCTCTCCATAGCCAGTTCTCCTCCTCCCTGCTCCTCTCTCTCACTGGGTCACCTTTTCCTTCTCTGCCGGTCATTGCTTTGTCATCAGTCACCTCTCCTCTCCACCCCATGGATGATTTTCCTCCCTATCCACAGCTGGGCTCCACTTGCACATCAGCTCGCCTTGTTCAGAGGTGGTATTCAGCAGGTTCTGTCCAGTTCTGGAGAACCGGTAGCAGAAATTTTGAGTAGTTCGGAGAACCAGCAAATACCACCTCTGACTGGAGATTTTACAATATCCTCCCCCTGCGACGCCCACCAAGCCACGCCCACAGAACCAGTAGTAAAAAAATTTGAATCCCACCACTAGCCTTGTTGTTCAGTTTTTTAAACTGCTTTTCACATTCCTATGCCATTCATATTTCTTCTGTGACAGTGTATCTCCCTGCACCTTACATTTGTATTCCACTCTCTTTGGCCACCTCCTTTTTTGAAAAGATACTTTCCTGATCAATTCTTTTTTTTTCCTGATTGCTGCCTGTGTTCCCAACTATTTTCCTTCCCCAACTATTTTCCTGCAGCACTCTGGCAGCCGAAATGGAATGTGGGGGGGGGCGCAATCCCCTCGTGTCCCATTTTGGGCCTCGATGGTCTCCTCCACCACCCTGGCAGCATGGGGGGCATGGGGGGATGCGTGATACCCCCACATCCTGTTTTGGCTAGTAGAACCGTGGGCCGGTCCTTTGCAATTTCCAGACCAGCCCCACGGGCTGGATCCACCCTGCAGGCGTTGAGTTTATGTACAAAACATTTTTCTTGTCTCCACCAAAATAAATTATTGATCGAAATTTTTATCAATCAAATATTTCTTAAGTTTCTTGTGTGAATTTCCTGTTAGCAAATCATATCTTGTTTTATGTTTTTCAAATAATGAAATATCTTTTAACATTTGCTCCATTTTTATTCCATGTTTTGCATTTAAAATCTATGTTTATGTTATGGATTTAGTAAAGTCTATAGTTCTAACCCCCAATGTAGTAGTCTCTTCCTCATCGCTGCACTTGCAGATTAACATGCATCTCCTCTAATGCCTCCTTAAACCTTTCAATGAAGTTCCTTGCCTTTTGGATTCAGTGAAGTCAGAACCTGTTTTTTAAATTTAAAATTACTCATTCCCATCATTTAAACAAAGACCTCACTGACCATGACTTCTGACTTGCCAGCTTCTCCATTGACTTTGCAACAGGGAACATTGGAATTCTGCACATCTTAATGTTGCTGAAGTCCAGAATACTGCTGTAAGGAATGTTAATGAAATTGTGGGATTTACTGAATGATTTAATCCATTGACCTTTCTTGAATTCTCTATTTAAATAGCTTTAGAAGAAAATTATAAATGTCAGTGGATCATGATACTAGCTCATGAAACAACCCTTCTTTCCTTATTCCATTGGTTTCCCCCCCACTCCTGTAGAATGTGGGTACTATAAAATGTGAAGTGAACTCCCCAATCATTTTAATTATAGCTGTCCCCACCAAAACCAATGCACTATAGATATCAAATGCCCACGGATATATGGAAGGTGTGAATATTCAGGAATATGAAGTATAAGCTTACTATATAAACAACCAAATCAAAAACTGCATTTTTAGTAGCCTGCAGGGCAGTGGTGGGATTCAAATGTTTTTACTACTGGTTCTGTGGGCGTGGCTTGGTGGGCATGGCAGGGGAAGGATACTGTAAAATCTCCAGTCAGAGATGGTATTTGCAGGTTCTCTGAACTACTCAAAATTTCTGCTATTCAGAACTGGTCAGAACATGCTGAATACCACCACTGCTGTGGGGCCTCAGCTAGTACTAATACTGTAAAGTTCCTGGAAGTGCTTTTGAAGGTTTGGAGGGAAATTAAATTAAATATGTATTTAAATCTGTTTGGATTCAACTATATCTAAGAAAATGAAATTCAATGTAGAGAAAAGTAAAGTCTTACACATAGACAAGAAAAACCAAAAGTACACATATAGACTGGGTGAAATCAGCCTTAATAGCAATAACTGTGACAGAGGTCTTGGAGCCTTAGTGGACAACTACCTAAATATGAGCTAACAGTGTGCAGCAGCAGCCAAAAAAGCCAACACAATCCTAAATTGCATTAACAGAGGGATACAATCAAGATCAAGTGAGGTACTGATACCACTCTATAAAGTCTTAGTAAGGCCAGACCTAGAATACTGCATCCAATTTTGGTCACCACACTATAAAAAGATGTTGAGGCTCTAGAAAGAGTGCAGAGAAGAGCAACCAGGATGATTAGAGGACTGGAGACTAAAACATATGAAGAACAGGAACTGGGCATGGCTAGCCTAGTGAAGATAAGGACCAGGGGAGACATGATAGCAGTGTTCCAGTATCTGAGGGGCTGCCACAGAGAGGAAGGGGTCAAGCTACTTTCCAAAGCACCTGTAGGCCAGACAAGGAATAATGGACAGAAACTGAACAAGGAGAAATTTAACCTGGAAATAAGGAGAAATTTTCTGACAGTGGGAACAATCAACCAATGGAACAGCTTGCCTTCAAAAGTTGTGGGAGCTTCATCACTTGAGACTTTCAAGAAAAAATTGCACTACCATTTGTCAGAAATGGTGTAAGGTCTCCTGCTTGGGCAGGGGGTTGGACTAGATAACCTACAAAGTTAATCTCCAATCCAACTCTGTTAATCTGTAATCTGTACTTTTTTCTTATTTACAGAAAATACAAAAAACTATCGCTTCTAGGGAAGCACTGGGAGGAAGTGACAGAAGAGAGGCACAAGTCTTATATCTTGCAAATTGTTTAAACCCCAAACATGAAGTGCAAAATTTAAATAAAATATACATATATTTAAAAATCTCAATATTTTAATGAAAGAAAATGAATATCCACACATTTGCACATGTATAATTTTATAATATATAATTATTTTAAGTTGTTTATAAATTTTTAAGGTGTTTACAAACCATTTTAGTACTTCAAATAACAGATAATGTTGACAGAACTAAATAATTTTGGCAGAAATAAATATATTGCACTTTAAAATAAATGTTTTGGATGGATGTTGCTTTCTAATTTATGTACTTGACTCCTTTTTCATAAAACAGTTGCTATTACCTTCAATATACATATTGACACAGATCACTATATGGTGAATGTGCTCACACAATTAATTAAAACAATTTAACACAGCAATCAAGAGACTGATAGTATATTCTGCTAAGAGAGACCATCTCGAGTTTCCATACACAAAGTCTTTCCTCATATTTCTGGTGCTATAATAAGAAATTAGATGCTAATTTAAAATATGTCAGAGATAAAATACATCTATCCGTATTTTGTGTATAAATTCCTTTAAAAGAAGTTATGAATAAACACATTTATTGATTTAAGTTATTGCTTAGTATAAAAAAGCCAAACCCTGAAAATTTTAACCAAACCTGAAAATAATTTTATTACTATCAAAATACATATATTCCCCCTTAATGGAAAATATCAAAATTATATTTTTTGCTACAAATGAATAACAAAAATGAAAGAATCTGATTTCACTATAAAAGTAACTGTAATAATTTAAACAAAACTGTTTTTAAATGTATTAATCTTAATTTAATATTTTCAGGATCTATGTTGATCCTGGTTTCTAACTAGATTAATTTGGAGAAATATTCAGTTTACAGAGTGTGAGGAAAACACATAGATCATTATATAACAAAAAGGAAGTTTATCTCTATATTCCAAAACTGCAAAATTGCCTAAAATGAATTTGAACAATATTTAATTTTTATCTAGCCTAAATTAGTATAAATTAAGTACAATACAGCTACTTAACTTTGTAGAGATTCATCAATATGGCATTCTATTGTCTTCCATCATTGAATTCCTATTACCATTTCCACAGAATTCCAAACAGCTCAAACACAGCAATGTTCAATCCATAGCAAAACCATTTAATTCACCATCTTTTATAGCAGTCAGAAAGCAACAATGGAATAGTTGGGCAAAAACTTTGTAAGAATGGAACCAACCTACGAGATGCTGATTTTAATCTGTCAAAACTCAAACCTTTTTAAAATTATTCATTCTGCCAAAGATAAGGAGGAAAGCATTTTTAAAAATATGAATAATGTAATTAGAATTGAAACTTATTCCGAAGCCAGTAACTCCTGATGGACAAGATAGGTAGAAGTCATAAGGTACATAATACATCACTGAAGAGATAGAGAAAAATGTTGGACCACTTTTGTTATTTTGAAGGAGTTTAATTAAATAGAGAAAACTTAAATCTAACATAATGTATCTATATTTCAATTTTTGTCACCAGACAATTGTGCTGGCATGAATTAGTGTTTTGCATGTGAATTTCAGAGACATTATATTTGCACTCTCAAAATGCAGCTTGGAAGTATGGGTTGCCTATTCTTCCTATATTAAAGATTCAAGGAAAAGACATAATAGAAGTATGAGTCAGGAATTCCATTCCTATCAGTTTGAGTTCCCACCCAAACTCTGCATTTTGGGCTAGAAGAATGGAGGGAAAAAAATGGACCATCATACACCTGATGGGAAGAAAGCTTTCATTTAAGAGACTGTTGGCCTTTGATAATCTTCAATTTAAAACATTAAAATTCTGATGAAAAGAAAACCTAAAACAATGATCTCAACTTCCTCCTTTATATAAAACCATTGTCTAGAAATATCTAGCAGTGAGAAAGAGACATACTATTCTATTAAATTGGCAATAATGGGTCTAATTGGGGATCCTCTTTTGTGAGTATTAATTTTTGTTCTTCTACTTGGTAGTGCTCTTTCATTCTTACCTTAATAATCTCTCATTTTAAACAGATCCAGAATTGCAGTTGGATACTAACACTCTTTTTTCAGAATACAATATCAAAATGAGCAGGTGACTTCTCATTTAAAATTAGAGCTGGACTCAAAGGGTGCTTCAAAATTTATTTCGAAATTTGTGGGCAAGGAAATTGGGTGGACAATTTTTTCAGCAGAAGGAGAAATGTTTGAACCACTTTCTCCAATCATTATCATCCCTAAGATATAGATTTGTCAAATCTCAAACTTGTTGGTTGGATAGCTGACACCAAAAGAGAACAAACATGTCCTCTGATTTTCCCTATCACTTCTACAGGATTATAATTTGTCTGTTGATGGTAAGTCACAGCCAAAATCAAAGAAAGGAAACAAGAATGTAAAATAAAGTTCATCCCAAAATGAAGGGAAAACCTCTTTCAGAACACTTGAAGTTTGGGGCTGTTTGCTATGAGTTGCTTCCAGATAATAGGCAATGACATCAGATGTAGGCTGATGAAACAGAAGAGCCCCCATGTATAATGGGCCTCGGGAGCACCACTGTTGCAAAAGTCCAATGGAAGAAATTCTTCCTGATGGTTTTCTTTATGCTTTAATTAAAGACTGAGAAGTGAGAAAGACTGCAGACCATCAAAAAAATGATACAGTATGAAGTCAAGATATTTATACATTTTCTATTTAATGGTTAATAACTAAGAGCAATTCCATACTGCAACCCATTGTATCCCATTGTACCCCTTGTATCTCATTGATTGCAATGAATTGGCAATGTTCACTCTGGAGTATGATCACTACAAACAGCTGATTATTTATTCCCCTGCTTTCCATCAATGAAGGGACAGCAAGTTTGCAGAGACTGGGCTATGAATGTCTGCTTTTTATCCCTTCTTTACTAATCTTTGTGCTATTATTTTCCTCTCCTTATATTTATACACATGAATGTCTTCATTTCCACTTCCCACATCATCTCTTGTTTGATATTGAATTTTCTCTTTTTTCCCTTTTCCCCTGTGTTATTTTAGTCTGATATTACAATAATCAAAGCAATAGGAACAAGATTTTCTTTTGTTCATACATTCCTCTGTAGGTCAATGGAAACTTTGCAGTAAGGAAGAACTAATTGTTCATTTTACAAAAAAAAACAACAACCTTATATTGCAACTTTAAGATGTTAAAAAATAAGCAAAGGAAAGCTTTTGCGAGGATTGCAAAGCAAGGAGTATAGAAATAAAAAAGGCACCTACCAAAAGAGGGATGAATGGAACATGACTAAGATTCTGAATGGTTCATTGCTTTATCAGCCCATTATTGGATCAACTGCAAGATTATTTTTTAAAAAGTAGAGAACATAACAGCCCAGCAGAAAATGCTCAGGTGACTAATAATAGGATATTTAGTGATGCTAAGGAAGAGGGGACATGCCAGGCACTGCACCCAATTGAAGTTGGGTCTGCTATTAGAATGGAATGAAACTTTGAAGACCATCCTTCTGAAGAGCTTAAGTCAAATAAAAAACCAGTAGTTGAATCAAAGCTGGAATTTTTTGGTACAGAGTATATTTGTAATGGGTTAGGAGTGGAAATACTACCTATTCCTGCACTCAAAATGCAATGATTGCTATACTGGTGATGACAAGTGCAGATCTGCTCTACAAGAACTGCCCATGAGAGTTTCAGTGTATTTTTATTCTTTGAAAGAAACTTCAGGGAGTTCATTGAACTGAATGAGTGTAGTATGGGTAAAAAAAAGTCAGAAGCTAATGGAAGATTGATCTGGTCTACACCAGTTAAAATATTCAGTTAGAAGTCTTGCTTCTGGATTTGCCTGTCCTGTTTTACAATCTCTTTGCACTGTTATAATTTTCTGATAAAAATTTAACTGTATGTAATCTTTCAATTTGCTAGATAACTGAAAAGATTCAGGGTAAAATACAAAGTTATTTTGTTTTAGCTTTGTCACTGTAGTATATTAGGTGTCTGGAGCACTTATTGGGCATAATCCACTGGAGAAAAAATATGTACAAATCTTTCAATTCTAAAAAGATTAATACATGCATGCATGCTCTACTTTCACAAAAGTGTGTGCTGCACTTGCACAACTTTCATTCACTGCACTCAATGAAACTGAAAGAGAAGGAAATCCAGTGGTTGGTTGCCTCCATCTAATTAGGGATTTATATTTTAAGAAATTAAAAGGAAGGGAGAGGATAATGTTGAATAACATTTCCTTCTGTTTCTTCTAGAGAGAACTGCAATGGCTAAATATATTCATTCACCCCCAATGAAATCACTACAACAACATTGCCTCCTTTGCCTTTTGTTGAGAAGGAATCTAGAAACAGCACTGCTATATACTATTGCATGAATGCAGTCTTTTATCTAGTGGTTATGATGCACCTTCACAGAATCTGGCAATTAATTGGAAATCTTGCTACATTCAGAATCCATTTGGCAACATTAGTTTTAGATTTCCCAGCCACTCTAATTAGCATATTTTTCATGTAACTTTGATTCCTTTATCATGTCTCATGCAAGCTAGTTTTCCTCTTCAATTCTTAGTGTTTCTTCTCAGCTCTTTGCAATATGTCCATCAGTGTTTCTATGCCTAACCTTGCCTCTCCTTGGCTTTGGGTCAGTCATACAAAAGGTGTCATCACTGAAGAATGGCGTAGCCCCTGAATTGCTGCATAAGGCCCTTGCTGAAAATAATGGTGATATCTGGGCATATGGAAAGATGGGAATGTGGGGCCACTTCCTTGCATTGAGCTAGCAATGGCAGAAGGTGTCAAAGGCATTCCCAGGCGGCTAAATGGAGGCAGTGATCCTTGAATTGGATGAGGAATTGGAGTGGCTATTGAGGCACTGCTGGAACCAAGAGTAGTCAAGGCCTGTGGATGTTGAAATCCAGGAAAATTTGAAGAGGATGAGACCCAGGAACTGAGGGACAAATTATCAGATGTAAAAGCTGATCCTGCAAACAAGGAGAAGCAATATAGATCTTTAGGGAATTCAAAGAAGTTGTATGATGTTTATAACACAACTACTATAGCAACTCTGAGTAAGCTTTGAGAGCAAAAGAAAAACATTGCCAGATGCCAACATACAGAGCTGTTCCTGAAATAGCCACTGCATATCAGAAAGATCACAGAAGTTAACTGCTGTATAATAGCATAATTAGTAATCCCAGGAGATTAATCCACAGGTCTATTCTTAACTACATAATCAAAGCCAGTACAACTAATCTAAATAACATTCATTTGAACAGGTACCAAAGAATCTGTTTAATATTATCAATAGCCACATTTAAAAGTGTTTGGAAATATAAATTATCTGATTGGGATGGGGGTGAGTGTCATTTGAGAATTCTAGGTACTATTGTGTCCTTGTGTACCCTTATATAACAGCACCCAAAGATTTATGTACAATGCATACATCCCAACAGAGTATGTATAGAAAACCGACAATATCAGACCCATGCTGCTATGTTAGAAGAGGCTGTAATCATGAACGATGCATAAACATTACATTTTAGAACCCATATTGCCCCCAGCAATTCTGGAAACATATAGGTCATTTTTCTCAGAATGTTTTCAGGCATAACAGAAAATAAGGCTTGATTGTGCTGGGGAATCAGATTTATATTTAGGAAGGCATATGGAAATCAAAAAAGGAAACCAAATAGACTTGTGGATAAGTTCAGACAAAGAGATCTGTGTTTCCTCTGTATGTAGAAATCAAATATATTTTCACAGATTTCCATCCTTTTCTGCAATCTTCAATGAAGTTAGCACATGTTCTGGCTTTCTAATAACTATTTTGGGCTTGCTTACCAAACAAACATGTTCACTAACAATATAATGGATTAACTAAAAACAAATTAAGAGGAAGAAAAGGAAGGAAGGGTTAAAAAGGCAATTAACATTCACAACACATTGTTAAATATAGCCAATATTGCAATAGGCAGTTAAAGTTACCAAGGGAAAAAATAATCAGCTATTCTACAAGCTACTTCAGAAAAGTTTAGCACCTCAAACATTGTTGCTGATTCATAGAGAGAAAAATGGATAGAAATTTATTTAATCATCCATGAAAACCTTTTAAAAAGAGAAATTATTAACCAGCCACAAGATTCTCTGCAAAATCAGAGATAACAGATTCTCCTAGAACAGGGGTGTCAAACTCAAGGCCCGGGGCTGGATCTGGCCCATGGAGTGCTTAGATCTGGCCCACAGGGCCGTCCTGGAAATAGCAAAGGACTCAGCTTCATCTTCTAAATTGTGTCATCTGCCTATATGAGGATTGCTATGCATTATTTGATAGCTTATAAGTATAATGTTTGACTATGTCTAAATAGTAGACTATTGAATTGATATAAAAATTAGATAATGGTAGGACATGAATGCAAATAAATGACTAAGTTACATTACATTCAAAGAGATGCAACATTGCTGAAGGTGGGATGAAGGTTTCCAAACCTGCACCCCAACCTCTATTTTCCAAATGCAGTTTCTTCACATTCTGACTTATCCTATCTTAGACTGAGTCCCATAGAGGAGTACTCTTTGAGGAGTACTTCAGGCTTACTTCCAGAGGTGGTATTCAGCAGGTTCTGACCAGTCCTGGAGAACCGGTAGTGGAAATTTTGAGTAGTTCAGAGAACCAGCAAATACCACCTCTGACTGGAGATTTTACAGTATCCTTCCCCTGCCACGCCCACAGAACTGGTAGTAAAAAATGTGAATCCCACCACTGCTTACTTCCTCTTACCTCGGCTTTGTGTTGTTTGGTTATCATCTCCCAGAATTTCATCTTCTCCTCCATAGGTTCTGATGGGGGATCGAGCATAGGAATGCTTTTGTATAAGACTCTCTACACTTTCTCTGTGAAAACAAAACAGCATGCTATATACCGGTACAAACATTACAGTTACCAGTTACTGCTCAAATAGTCATGTTATTGGAATACTGTATGTATGTAATTACCATGATAATAAAATTAAAGAATGTTATTCCATACTCCTATTAAGGGCACTTTTAAAATACCTTTCTGAATTTACTGTTTGGTAATTTCATATTACACCAATCTATACTAAAATGTTCATAATGACTATTCTTCTGATCTAGGAAAACAATGCATGTGATCAGTGTCTCAAAGCAAAGATCATATTTTGCTGAAATCTGTGCCTCTGCTAGTCAAAAGTTTTCTTTTAACTATGTTAAGAGAAATATCCTTCTGGGTTCGGTTCCAAATGGGGAAAAAGACACTGGAAACACGGAGGCTGTTTGGAAGGTTTAATATCAAGACCACATGGCTTGGAACTCCAGAGTGAAAAGGAAGACATAAAAAAAGGGCTGAGGTGCTGAGAGTGCCTGGGTTTTATACCCTCTGTTGGGATTTGAATTGGAGCTTGTATTCTAATTGGTTGTCAGACTCCCATGCAGGAACAACTTTGTAGGCTATCCTAAGTTCCAGGCTTGATTGAGCCTTGCTGAGACCATGCCCTTAAAAGGGCTTTTGGCAATTGCTATAGCTTTACCTGGAGATCCTTGTTATGTAAAGTATTCTGGCCTAGGCCTTAATGGCCCACCCATTAACAAAGGTGGGGGTGAGTTTCTACTTCTGAAGTGAGTTTCTACTCTTTTTAGAGGAAATATTCTGCCTTTTTAACATTTCCTAGGCTATATCAATTTCTAGGAGAGGGGTGGGTGCTAACTTCCTGCAACTATTTTTTAAAATATTAGTCATTGTGGTTGCAAAACAAAAATATGTGCATTGGGAAACTAATATCAGTCTTTTGGCTGGAACTAACAGTCTTGGGGTGGCACAGTGCTGAATTGAAAGAAGAAGGATCGACATATAACTAACTTCCAAGAAATCTTTTCCATTCATGTTCTTCTAATGCCCAGCCATTACAATTTAATAGCTGTGGTAATGGTCATGAAACATAGTTTGAAATCTGAAATTCAAATCTAACTATTGCCATAAACTCATTAATCAGCCATTGGCAATTCTTCTTTGTCTCTGTCTCTATATATCTATCTCTCATTCTCTTTACCTCAGTCATTATATCTATTTAATACAGGATTATAATGATGACATACAGTATCCTCTGATTTATTATGTGAAATTCTCTGAATACCTGACAGTTCTAGTACAACTACAAAATATTATTATTGTTTTATTTCTTTGTTTTGTCTGCTTTGTTGAGATGAGATCATCAACTATATTGTTGGTTCATAATTTATTTATTATATGATTTTATATTGAGTATTCATTAATTAAAAAGCTTTTCTTTTTTTAAATTATTATTTGAAGTCTTTATTAAAACATGCCGGTGCTTTATTTAAGCTGAATTTGTTTACCAGTGATTGCATGCTCTCTTTGTATGCCATATGCTAAATGAAAAAAAACAACACACAAATCTAATAGCTCAGAAAACAGCATCATATAAATCAATAACTTAATGTTCCAGGTAATGCATTAAGTTCACCTTAACATGTGATACTAAATCTTCCTGACAGAGCTACCAGATCTGTGCTATATAAAACCAGACAATTACTAGATGACAGCAAGAAATATTATATGAAGATTTACATTATCAAATACTTTGAAAAGTTCATATCTAAACTTTCATCGGGGATTTGCAGCAAAAAGTTATCTAAGACATTATTAGTATCAACTTATGATGGGGAGGAATAGTAAAGGGATTTTACTGTTTAATTAATTGATTTATAAAACACATTTCAAGGGCCAACTGACTCCAAAATAAATAAATATATATCTAAAATGTATATACAGATATGCATCTAAAAGGACCATACTCACCTACAGGAACAACGAAAATCATCTTTCCCATCTATGACTAATCTAAAAGGCTCAGAAATTATCCTGATTCAGTACCTGGGAGGAACACCAGGTTTTAAAGGCTCACTTATAGCAGGCAGAGTTAGAACAGTTTAAACCTCCACAGAGATGATGTTTTAAAGTGCTGTGGTAGAGAAGGCACACTTCCAAGACCTCAGTAGGTGATATGTTTAATTGATGAGATCCATAATATAGCAATTTTGTCAGATTGTATAAGCTGGACAAAAACCAATTACAGGGACAAGGACAATTACGGATGCAACTAGACTGTATGCCCTCAAAGGCTTTATAAGTGATAAACAGCACTTTGAATTTGTTTCTGGAAACCTCATGAAAATCACAGCAGCGTATAGAGCAGGAGACTATTACAGAAGCATAAGGAGACCTGCTCATAATTACATGTGCCACAGTTTCTGGTTCTTGGTACCATTCGTTTATTTGACTTAGATAACTGCAAGTTGAACTGGACCTGAAAGTATTGTATTTTGCTTTGCCTTAGATACAAAAACTCTCATAATTTAGTTGTAACTAAGTACTACTGAACTCAAATACTTGTATAATACTGCTGTCTTGTGGCTTAAGGCAAGCAATAAGATGCATATTTACTTAAGAGTAAGAATTACTATGTGAGGAAGAACCTAGTTCAGATAAATATGAGAGAGTTACAGGAGCCCTATTTGTAAATTAATCATCAGGTGAGTTTTTGCTGAACTGTAGTGCCTCTCATCTTTGCGTTTGCAGGCTGTTGAAATTTGAGCTGCAGTAACAGCTAAAATATCACAGACTTCTGTCCATTTTGAAGTAGACTGAAATGTGCTTCCTGTTATTTGGAAGTACATTTATTTGAAATCTGATTATTTTCATTTAAACCCCAACAGCAATAATAAACATTTCAATCTCAAGCCACTAAAATATGAAATCTGCAGCCCAGGTCTTTACCAGTTTTAAAAAGGCAACTCAAAGGAAAATAAATGCCATGGAAAATAAATTAATTTTGAAGCACTTCTTTCAAGGATTGACTTCAATAGTCAATGCCTTGAAGAAAGACAATTTGCAGTAAAGACTTTCACCCCTTTATAGTCCACATCCTGATGCCTTTAGTCATTCAAAAGAATAAACATCAAGTATAAATATATTAAAAAATAAATCTAATTCTAAATAACCAAAACATTACCTGGAGTTTGAGGACAGTATCTAAGCTATTAGAGTAGGGCATGCAAAAATCAGGATAGCCATTAGATAGTAGCAAAGACAGAAAACTAGCTGAAAACTTTTCAACCCTAAATCAAATTGCTATGGTTTCTACACTTCCTGCAATGTTAAAACTCTCATAAATTGAAATGTTCCTTGACTTCAGATAAGTACAGTATAATATAAACATACTGCTTTTTTCAGATTATTTTTTTTTAATTTTTAATATACAATAAATCCATTCTATTTCAATCGTGTGTCAATTAGGTACATATTTCATGTGCTTAACAATTACTAATAATATTCTTCTTAACAGTATAACCATATAATAATAATAATAATAATAATAATAATAATAATAATAATAATAATAATAATAATAATAATCACATTTCCATATATGTAAGTAATATTCAGTATATCTATTACACTAGTTTCTCTTATTGCTTTATAATTATGTCTGATCCCTTTTAATTAATTTTATTTTCTAGCCATTTATAAAACAAGTCCCTACCATGTAATATTCAGATTCTTCTTTTTCTTTAATTTCTAATGTTAATCTATTCATTTCTGCACATTCAAATATTTTTTCAATTATTTTTCCTTCTATCAGTATCTTATCACTTTTCCAATTTTGAGCAAATAAAATTCTTGCTGCTCTTAATGCATGTATAATTAAGTATGTTTTTTCTTTACTATAACCTTCAGGTGCCGTTCCTAATAAAAATATTTCAGGCTTCAAATCTATATCTTGTTTAACCATTTTTTCCAACCATGTGTCCAATATCTTTTAGCTTCTATACAAGTCCACCACATATAGAAATATGTTCCTGATATTTGATGACATTTCCAACATTTAGTTGATTTATTTTTGAACATTTTTGCTAATTTTGCTGATGCTAAGTGCCATCTATATAACATCTTATACAAATTTTCTTTATATGCTGTCGATATTGTCAATTTATAATTTCTGTCCCATAACTTCTGCCATCTAATTCTATAGCATATCCAAAAAAAAAAAAAAAAATGCCCATGCTATCATTGTTTCTTTAACTTGTTCATCTTCCAACTTAACATCTAATAAATAAAAATATAATCTTTTAATCAATTTGTCCTCTGTACCTGTTAATATTTTATCCAATTGTCAACTCTTTATTAATCCCTTCATCTTTAATGTTTTTTCATACCTTTCTTGTTATCTGTGTATATGAATACCATTGCATCTCTAATCCTTGTTCATTCAATTCTTGTTTTGACTTGAGCTCCCCCTTTACATTTGAAATATCTTTATATCTAGTAACACTTCCCATTTTACAAACATTTGGATATACAAGTGCTTCCATTGTTGATAACCAGACTGATATTTTCATATAATGCTGTCCCCTAGTTTTTCCCCATATATGTAACAATGCATCTCTGACCATATGCCTTTGAAATACCTATGTGTTTTACCTCTCCTGTGCCACAAAAACACATGCCAACCCATTTGTAAATCATGTCCTTCCAATGTTAATAACCTTTTATTGCTCAGCAATATCCATTCTTTCATCCATATTAAGGCCATGGCCTGATAGTATATCTCCCAATTAAGTAATCCAAATTTTCCTCTGATTCTAGCATCCTGTAACGTTTTAACATTAATCCATGCTTTCTTCCCTTGCCATATATATTTCAACACCATTTTATTAACATCTTCAAAGTATTTTTTCTCTAACTTTATCAGAATTGTTTGAAATGGATATAGCATTTTAGGCAATATGTTCATGTTAATCACCGCAGTTCTTCCTGTTAATGAAAACTGCATATTGCACAATTTTTCTCTTTTCTCTTTATCTGCTGTTTCAGTTTATAACAATTATCTTCTTTTAATTGTTCCACATCTCACTGTCAACTGTATTCCTAATATTTAACTTTTTTTTACAATCTGAGTATCTTTTCTTGTTGAACAAACAAATCAAGGGTACTCTGACCTCTAGGACTGGAGGTCACAGAAGCTGAAGATGGTGCAGATGTCACTGTTTTTCTCATCTTGGAATATTTATCTAATTATCTCTTATCAATCTGTAATCCACAAGATCTTTCCCCAAACAAAAATAATTTTCTTCAGGTTCTTCTATTCCTTAATCTATTATGTTGTAACCCAATGAGAAGGTAGAGGAAAGAAACGGAACATCACCAAAAGAGCTCAGTGAAAATGAGGGAGCCTCAGAAACAGGTAAAACAAGCATAAATAGAAGATAAAGTTAAGTCCAAAAATTAATTCCAGCAATAATATTAAAAAGGGAGACAGAAAGTAATACAATCCAATTTAAGAACGCCAATATCCATAGAAGAAGCGGGGGGAGATGAAAAAGAAAAAGGAAATTTAAAAAGATTAAAAAATAAAAGATATGGAATGGGAAAGAAAATATGAAATGGAAAAAGAGAAAAAAAAGAAAAAAATCTTTAATAATATCCACTAGGAAGGAAGGAATCCAACTGTAAATCCTTTATGTCACCACCTCTCAATGTACAGCCTCGCTATTTCTCCTTACTATCTTTCTTCCACATTGCAATTTGCCACTCTGTCAAAACAGGTTAGATGGAGTGGGGGGTGGGGGCGAATACAATGAAAAAATAAGCAGTTCAGTGAAAGGAGTTCTGGTTTCTATTTTTTTTTGTGTCTTCTTTGTTTCTTTTAGTGTCCAAGAATTACACTGTTTCCAATGTAAGTTCTCAGTGCAATCCTCTATTCTAGTAATTGTATCTTTGGTCTTCTCACCTCAAGATCATTCTAATCCATCCCCTTAATTTTCAATTCCCCCCCAGTAGGTGGCACTGTTGCACTGCTTTAACTTTAAGCTTTAGAATTGTCTATGAGTCTTTTAACAGTTAAAAAAAAAGTAAATGTAACAGAGAAAAGGGAAAAGTAATAGTTCAAAAGTAAAATAGCCCAATTTCTTTTCTTGGTCACCTTAGTTCATTAGGTTCAGTTAATCCAATCCAGTTTCAAAGATAATTATAAAGAGTTCTTATTCTTTGTTCATTAAGTAATGGCTTCCTCTTTCTATTTTACGCTTGGAAACAGCTTTCCCTGCCGCTTTCTTCCAAGGGTGGGATTTAATACCACTCACCCTTTATTTCTGGCTTTCTCTTCACCCTTTTCTTTTCAGGGGGCTCTTTCTTTGTTATTCAAAAAGTTTAAAAGTTCTCACCTAATTCAATAGCTCTTTCCTTCTTTCCACCTGAGACTGCCACAGCTTTGTAGCAGCTGGGTGACTGCTTTCCTTTCAAGTTGGCTAGACAGGATATCTCTCGATCTGACAGGGATATTGCAGTATCCCTGGGATCAGCAGAGTATCCTCTCCTCGATCATCATCTCTCCAAGATGATTTAGGTCCAAAGGACCACCGGCTTTCAAGATATCGAGGTCCACCCTAGGAGCCTCTAAAGATTCATGTTGTCTTGGCCATGCTAGTTCCTCCCATCAAAACATACTGCTTAAGGTGACTTTTCCTTCACCAAATAATTCATGTTACCAAACAGGTTCTAATGGGCAAAAGTGTTTCTGAAACTATTAATAACTGAGAGTCAAGGAAATAAATCCAACAGAAATTTTCTCTTAAGGCCGGGAGGAAAATGGTACTTATAATGACAAGTTTTAAGAATCAGGAAGAAGCAACTCATTATTTAATGAATTGATCTGTTTATGAACAAAACTATTTTAGCTAGCAAGATTTCCCAAAGATAATCTGAGCTGATGCACAATGATTTATTTGTGCCATCCTGGATACTTCAGTTAATCAATGCTATTTAAACCTGGTATTCAGCAGATATTGCTCATGCCCATTGATAGCTCAGTATGGTGCAAAATAGAGTATTCAGTATTGTGTTCAGCATAAAAAAAGAGGTACAATATATTATTACAATGATATCCGCCTTCTCTGTTCCTAATTAAAGCACAAAATTATTTTGTCCTTGCAATATTGTTAATATTTTATGTGCAGTCTCTGTAGAAAAAATGTGAATAAAGAATGGAGGGAGAATCTTATTGAAGTAATTTATTTGTACAGACTAAAATTATACACAAAGGCAATGGCAGTTGCTACTCAGAGGATACTATAATTGAATTATTGCCTTTTTAAGTGATTAAAGACAGTGACTATATTGGAGTTATCTCCAGAAGATCTTACTGTAGAAAGAAAAAAAAGAAAAACTGCATTGGTTACATCATGGGTATGAATTATTGTTTCTATTGTGTCTAGTAAAAGGAGACAAGCAAAAGGAACAAGAGAAGAAGAAGCTTTAAAAATGAATTATAAAACTTATGTTGGCCAAGAATTTACAGTTCATCAATTTTAGCAGTTTATGGTCCTCACTTCAGATACATTGGCTGCTTTCATGCAATATTCTCAACATAGTTATTACATTTTCCACCAACTAAGCAACTGAATTTGATTCATATCCTCTTCCAACCCATGAAACACTAAACAAAGCATATTGAGCAATTGCTGCTGCTAAGACTTTGCATCACTTAATTATACATGTCATGTGAACATTATCCCTGTCACTAAGTCAAATAACCAGCTATCATAGAATCATACTATGTATTTTATCAACAATTTATAATCCACCTCCTTGAGTAAGATAGTCTGAGCAATGAATAAGCTTTGGGACAGTAGAATAAAAACATGAATATACATGCATAAGGAATTAATATACATTATATATTTGTAGAAATATAAACACTTTGCTTTAAACATACTATTTAAACAATATATTTAAATACAATACCTCAACTTTACATACAATGCCCAACTTTAATATCAATTATTTGTAAATGGGAACCAAATCCGTCCAATCTCTGTTGTCTCCTCCAAATATTTAATGATGAAATTATCAAAGATTATCAATGCCACCAGTTTTCATGAAACAAAGTTTCTTTGGTTTTATATCTATATAGGACTTAAAATACACAATCCCAAAGCTGCTTTTCATCTGGATTTTCTTTGTTTTTTCCTTGAAAGATTTTGCTTCTCATCCAAAAAGTTTCTTCAGTTCTGACATCAGAGATGCTTTTGAAAAGCAACTTCAGGACAAACATGGCCTGGATGATTGAGAATTTCCATAGTAATACTGACCAAATGTTTTTCTACCTGCTATATGTCTTTTCACACTAATTTGAATACTTTGAACATAATTCTCCATCTTGAAAAACTATTTCAACTATGAGGGTTCTGAGCTACAAATATTCTCCTTTATGTTCCAACTATGTGTCTGTATTTAAATATCTGTAAGTCCTTCCATTTGATAAACTATTTATTTGAAAGATGTGTTAAAGGCATATCAATTTAATGTAATTTTTAAATATACCATATTCAGTAATAAAGAGGAAGATTTCTGGGGATATTGAAGAGCACTTTCTTTCTTTTTCTTTTATCATTATTTGAAGTAGTCCATAATTAAGCCCTGATATTGACAATATGGCTCAAAGGTTCCAAAGTGGAGCCTTACTTTAAATTAAAATCTTAATGAGACTGTAAATTTGAAATGAGACAGTTGAAATTGTTAAAACTATATTCAATTAAGCTAGAAAAGTGCAATGTCTGTCATCATGTCATAAAAAGATGTGTTTTCTTCTCAGATTTGTTGTAAGGAAGCCCAGCCTGTATTGCTGCAGATGGAAGCTGTTTTCAATCAGTTACAAGGAGCAATCCAATTACTAGATGGTTTAGTGCAGTAACTGACTCCAGCCTAATTTAATTTCTTTGGGTCTCTAAAGATCAATTGATCTGATTTGCTTCCTTCCCTAAAGGCTAGTTAGGGGGAAAAAGCAGACTTAAATATCTGGAAATTAAATATGAAACTTTGTCCCACATTCACACTATTTAGGTCAACCCATAGTCTCAGTCTGATGAATAAGAGTTCTAGGAAACAAGCTAATGTCCCCCCAAAATGATAATATAAAAGGGTGTTTGCCTTAAGAAACCTATTCATAAAATGGGTTTTATTTTTTTTTATTATAAAGGCAACTTCAAGGCAACTTCCACTTTTCAAGGTGAAGATCTGCTAACAAGCCTTGCCAAGTCATATAAATGAAATTGGTGATATTGCTTGTTTCAAAAAATAGAATTTGAGACCCTATTAACTCTGCAAGTTGTCCTCAAGGTCCATCATTCAAGGAATGTATTGAAATTGTTATCCATTGCTTTTACTGCATATAATGTATGCAAAGAAAAGACATTACCTACTGTGTCCTATTTGTTAGTTTTATGGATTGTTTTTCAGTAAAATCTAAGCTGAATTTTAGGGAGATTGAAGTATTAAATAATCAATACCTGAGTGTTTTGAAGCCAATAGCATTTTTTATTTATAGCTTTAGCTTATATAAACCATTTGACATTTTCAGTGAAAAATTAACTTTATAATATTTCTTCCTTTTATGTATCTACTGTACATGTATTAGTGGCAAGCAGTATGTTAAATTCTGTGACTTAGTCTTGGACTGCAAATAAATAAATTAAATAAACTATGTTATATTTATTTCAAAGTAGTTACTGGGAATTTATTTAGTTGTAGTCTGCATTAAAAAAAATCTTATGCTACTGCTGCTTCTAAAATTATATACTCATTGAAAATTTTGGAAAAATTAGCAGAGGCTTCTTAGCTAGTAGTTTATCTTCATTAGAAGCTGAAGGAGGTAGATTAAATCAGTTCTATTTGTGTAGTTACTGAAATAAAGATTTTGGCTATTCTATTTCTGTAAAGCAGTGACAAGTGTTTGAAAGAATCTGAAACTACTATCTGATAATCCAAAAATGTGGTTAATAAAAATATTATATATTAAATATATTATAGATTTTAAAGAATGCTCATATACAATTCTATGATACCTTGGGATGCAACTGAGAACATTACCTTATAAGATTTGGGTTTGTCATGTTTTAGTCTAAAATCTATACAATAAAAAGGACAACCACTGTACTTAACTAATTTTGGAATCAATTAAGACATCAAAAATTATGAACTTTTTATGAATGTGCAGAAAGATTCAACAATATTTTTAAAAAGTTTATCTAAACAAATTCAAAGCTGCTATGTGAATTCACCCCTTTTATTCTTAAAGAAAGCTATTGTATTCTCTTCAAGACAGTTTCTGGAAGTTCAATAGCTTAGTATTTTGGGATAAGTGCTATGCATATAAAGCATCTTCCAATGCCTCTGGTTTGTTACCCAAAAAAGTTTTACATGAGTACAACACATGAGCGGAAGCCTCTCCCAGCTCTTGAAGTGTCTAGAAAACATAAAACAAGCAGACTTATTCACTTCTTACTTCAGTCAGGAAAACTGTTTTCTCAATCACACCAAACACTCTGTTGAACCAAAGCCAAGCAATCTTACATAGTACCACAAATTGGCAGTCATGTCACCTGAAATGATTAGCTTGCCCTCACTTGTCCTTTATTCACACACACAGATAAACTGATTACATTAAAAATAGTTAAGATGCATCAGTGAACATATTCTTATTGCTTTGATATAACCATGGAGGACCCCATTACAGAGAACACATACTGTCTTAGAAGCAATTTTCTATCACAACTTATTAATCACATGCATGATGTGTCACTTCTGTGAAAACATTTCCTGACAAAACTTGGAAGGTTTATACTTACAACCAAGGCCATAAATGATACATGGGGACAATTTAGAATTCCCTTTAGAATCTATCCATATATACAACAGATCCTCATTACCTCTCAATATCTGTGAGTCTGGAAGAATCCCTGAATCCTTTAGCAAAAGGGTTGCTGTCAATTTTCAGCTTGGTTATCTAAAAACAGAAAGAAATGAGAAAGTCTTATAGCATATAGCAATGTTACTTAAACAAACCCATCTCTGGTTAAATTGTGGCATATTTCATCACAGAAACTGGTTAACCAACTATTCATGCTGGAATTATAAGGAAACTTGCTCATTTCATTCACCATCTTGTAACTAGAATAGTTGCTAATTAGACAATTTATTCTTATTTAATCTTGCATAGAGTTAACTCCTTGAAATAATTAAGATTATTCATCCTGATTAAAGCAATCTATATTTCAGTGAGTCTATTTCTAAACCATTCAGGAAGACACTACAAACTGCTTTGTTCTTTAAGCCTTTGGAAAATAACAGGCTGTTGCCAAGGATGTTGATTAGAAGTGGATTATTTTCTGCTGAAGTGAACAAATATTAGAGATGCATTCTAAATATTGTATAAGGAAATGTCGGGGCTGTGCATAGTTTGACAATTAATTGAAATACGTCTCTCTGCTATTATTAAAACTCAATACAATTCCTAAAACACTGCTATTTGTGCACATGTTTGAAATATTTTCCTTTAAATTATTTTTAGCATTATGAAAAGTATTTTAGTGAAATGTTTCATGTGCTTCCACTATCCAAATTACTTTTACTCAAAGCAAACATAAAAGGCAGCCTTTGTTTAGGAAAAACTTTCAAGCTATTTTACAGAAACCTAAAAGTTTCATTAATTTAGCTCTCCCCAAATTTCAGCAAGGAATTGTGAAAAAGCTTAGTATATTTTTGCGCCACTATAAACAGTGTAATATAACTGAAACTCAGAACAGTTATTCACTGCCAAAATGTTCCAGAAAACAGGTCAGGTTAATTGATCTGACCAACTGTTCTCTTCCATGTAGAGAATGTCAACAAAGTGATGACATTTATTAAACAAAAACAGAATATAATTATCTGTAATATAATGTACTTTAAGTCCACTATAACAAAGAAGAATTTCTCAGCTCTTTGGGGATAAAGAGATAATTTTCCAAACATAGTATCTGTCCATATAAATGCAAATAGTTGGCCATATTGTGTGTTCAAAAAACCATACAGAGATAGGGATAATATGAAAAATGGTGTTGTATTATCAGTAGTTAGTTATTCATTATTTGACAACTGCTATACAAATTAAGATAAAAGATGATAAATAAGCTATTTCTGAATATAAATTCCTATTCACTTACTGGGGAAAAATTAACAGTTTTATCATATAATAAAATTTAATTTGCTTTTAGAAAAGGAAACAGTTTGGTTAATGCTGTTAGATAATAGATCACTGGCAGGAATAGTCAACACCCTAGAAGACAAGCTCAGGATCCAAAAAGATCTTGACAAACTTGAACAATGGGCCCTATCAAACAAAATGAATTTCAATGTGGAGAAAAGCAAATTTTTACATTTAGGCAGGAAAAACCAAAGGTATAAAATGATATAGATTCTCCTGCTTGAGCAGAGGGCTGGATTAGAAGACCTCTAGGGTGTCTTCCAGCTCATTCTATTCTATAATATACAGATAATTTTATGAAGTCACACTTAAAAGAAAAAGGGAAAAACAGTTCCTATATAAATGAAGAAAGCATTTCCAAGAAAGCTTGTCAAAATGAAAGTTGACCTACAATTCAACTCTCTTATGGTGGCTTGATTGTTTAAACAAATGTCTGACCTTTAAATCTTAAATGTGAGATAGTTTGTTGAAAGTGTAATGTATTTATCTCTTATCTAATAACCTGAAGAAATGTAATCATCCCCTTTATAACCAGCACTAAAAGAAATGGTAAAAAATAAGTGAGGTTCCATCTTCATTAGACATATTTACTATGACAGAATCAATCTCCAGTAGTTTCAGAGAAGTTCCACTGGGAAATTCAACAATATTTATGTTGTGTGCTTCAGAATCAACACTTCTAAAAACTGCTATATTAATATACATGCCTGCTGTTTTGCAGAACCTGAACATGCACCAGCAGTGGCTGACTAGATTGTTTTTAACTGAAGTAGTGTGTGTGTGTGTGTGTGTGTGTGTGTGTGTGTGTATGTATGTATTTATGTATGTATGTATGCATGTATGTATATACTTTTGTGTGTGTGTGTGTATATAAAATTTGAATATTGGAATATCTTACATAATATTCATTATATATATTTAACCTAGTTTACCAAGATAATCTAGGTGTGGAAACTTATTTAAAAAAAGAAAAAGAAACGATTAATTTATGCTGCCCAGAGTCATCTTCAGTGAGATGAATAACCATATAAATTTGACAGACAGACAGACTGTCTGACTGACTGACTTCAGGACTGAATTAGACTCCAAAATGCTATCAATAGTATGCAAATGTCCAGGACTATCTTTCTCATTCTCTCACTTTTCAGGCATATTAATATTATAATTCCCAGAATTTCAAGCCATAGCATGACCAGTAAACTTCTAGGTCTTTTCTCCTATCACATCGAAAGGACACCAGTTTGTCAAAAAGTTCAATTCTAAATGTTCATTAGGAAAGGATAGCATAAATCAGGAAAAACATTTTTTTCAGTATTTAATGCATTATCATTGTGGGTTTCCTAGAAGGAAGAACAAATGGATTTTACTGTTTCTTTTTTTCTGGTATTAAAAAGATATGACTGGCTATGGATATCTAAACTGGAGGCAAAAGCATTATATTTTGCTTTGTCTCAAATATGAAAACTTATCTAAATATTAATGTAGTTAGATACCTGAACTTAAACACTTGCATAATGTGGCAG